>NC_052056.1:78507432-78728357 GCF_903992535.2 Arvicola amphibius | reverse complement strand
CTTCTCGACTTCCAGGTTTATTTAGATTGTTCACCTGGTCTTGGTTTATCTTTGGTATGTGGTACTTCTCTAAAAAAATGTCCATTTCTTTTACATTTTCCGATTTTGTGGCAAACAGGCTTTTGTAATAAGATCTAATGATTCTCTGAATTTCCTCTGTGTCTGTGGTTATGTCTCCTTTTTATTTCTGAAATTGTAAATTTGCGTGTTCTCTCTCTGCCTTTTGATTAGTTTAGATAGGGGTTTGTCAATCTTGTTCATTTTCTCAAAGAACCAGCTTTTTGTTTCATTGATTCTTTGGATTGTTTTCTGTGTTTCTATTTTGTTGATTTCTGCCCTCAGTTTGATTATTTCCAGTCTTCTATTCCTCCTGGGTGAGTCTATTTTTTTTCTAGAGCTTTAGGTGTGCTGTTAATTCTCTAATATGAGCTTTCTCCTTTTCTATATGTGGACACTTAGTGCTATGAACTTTCCTCTTAGCACTGCTTTCATAGTGTTTCATAGGTTTGGGTATGTTGTGTCTTCATTTTTGTTGAATTCAAGGAAGACTTTAATTTCTTTCTTTATTTCTCCCTTGACGCAGAGGTAGTTCAGTAGTTGACTGTTTAGTTTCCATGAGATTGTAGGCTTTCTGGGAATAGTAATGTTGTTATATTCTAACTTTACTCCATGGTGATCCTATAGTACACAGGTGGTTACTCTAATTTTTTTGTATCTGTGATGAGTATGTGATCAATATTCAAGAAGGTTCCATGAGATGCTGAGAAGAAGGTATATTCTTTCCTGTTTTGTGGAATGTTCTATAGATGTCTGTTAAGTTCATTTGATTCATTACATCTGTTAGTTCTCTTATCTCTGTTAAGTTTCTGTCGGGTTGACATGTCCATTGGTGAGAGAAGAGTATTAAAATCTCCTACTATTAGTGTGTGGGGTTTGATGTGTGCCTTCAGTTCTAGTAATGTTTCTTTTACATACATGGGTGCTTTTATATTAGGGGCATAGATATTCAGGATTGAGATTTCATTTTCATGAATTGTTCCTGTTATGAGTATAAAGTGTCTTTCTCCATCTCCTCTGATTGATTTTAGTTTGAAATTAATTTTGTTAGATATTAGCATAGCCACACCTGCTTGCTTTTTAGGGCCTTTTGCTTGGAAAACCTTTTCCCAACCCTTTACTCTGAGGTAGTGTCTGTCGTTGAGGTTGAGGTGTGTTTCTTGTAAACAGCAGAATGTTGGATCCTGTTTTCATACCCATTATGTTAACCTGTGCCTTTTTATAGGTGAATTGAGTCCATTGATATTAAGTGATATTAATGGCCAATGTTTGTTAACTCTGGTTATATTTATGATGGTAGTGTTTGTGTGTTTCTATTCTTTCAGTTATGTTGGTGGAGGGTTATCAGATCTCTGTGTTATTGTGAGTGTTGTTGGCTTCCTTGGGTTGAGGTTTTCCTTCTAGTATTTTCTGTAAGGCTGGGTTTATGGCTATATATTGTTTAAATCTGTTTTTGTCCTAGAATATGTTGTTTTATCCATCGATGGTGAATGCAAGCTTTGCTGGGTATAGTAGTCTGGGCTTGCACCCATGTTCTCTTAGTGTCTGCAGCACATCTATCCAAGACCTTCTGGCTTTCACGGTTTCCATTGAGAAATCAGTTGTAATTCTTATAGGTTTCCCTTTATATGTTACTTGACCTTTTTCCTTTTCAGCTCTTTTTTTTTTTTTTTTTTTTGGAAGACACCTATTGAATTTATTCTCTAAAAGAAAAAGCAAACCTGAAGGGTCACATTGCTGAACATTTTACACATGGTGACAGTTTATCTTCTACAAAGGGGTTTTGCTAGTATAAACTGTAATGAGTATCTGCTTCTAATAAACAAGCAAGCATGAGTGAGCAGAGACACCAGAGGTGGCCACTTCATTTCTTTCTGTTGCTTCCAGTTGCTAGCATAGTTGCAACTCGCATAAATATATTTAATGTATCCATGTAGATTCTCAACATCGAGTTGATGGGATCATACTTTTGAACTCCATACATTGGTGTTAGTTCTGCACGTTTGATTACTTTCTGAGTATGGCTGGTGCCACTCTGTATTCAGTGGCAATGTATGGTGGATTAGTTCTTTTCAGTATGTTCCTTTTCAGCTCTTAATATTCATTCTTTATTCTGTATGTTTTGTGTTTTGATTGTTATATGGTGAGGGGATTTTTTTTATTCAGTCTATTTGGTGTTCTATATGCTTCTTGTACCTTAATAGGAATATCCTTCTTTAGGCTTGGAAAGTTTTCTTCTATAATTTTGTTGAGTATTATCTGGTGCTTGAACTGGAATTCTCCTTCTTCTACCCCTATTATTCTTAGGTTTGGTCTTTTCATGGTGTCCCAGATTTCCTGGATGTTTTGTGTTAAGAATTTATGTATTTGCTGCTTTCTTTGATTAATGATTCTATTTCCTCTATAATATCTTCAGTGCCTGAGATTCTTTCTTCTATCTCTTGTATTCTGTTGGTTATACTTGTCTCTGTACTTCCTGTTTGCTTACTCAGATTTTTCTTATCCAGCCATCTCTCAGTTTGTGTGTTCTTTATTAACTCCATTTCAGTCTTCACATCTTGAACTGTTTCCTTTACCTGTTTGATTGCTTTTATTTTTTTGTTTTCTTGGGTATCTTTGAGAGATTTATTAATTTCTTCTACCTTTTTGTTTGTCTTCTCTTCCATTACTTTAAGGGAGTTTTTTACTTCCTATTTAAGAGTCTTTATCATTTTCATAAGGTTATGGTTAAAGTTGATTTCTTCTACTTCTTCTGGGTTAGGATGTTCATGTCTTCCTGTTGCATGTTTGCTGCATTCTGGTGTTACCATGTTACTTTTTAGGATGTAGGAGAAATTCTTGCATTGCTGCCTGCCCATCTCTTCCTTCAAGTGAGGCAATCAGAGTCTTGGTGTTTTGGTTCAATCTTTGCTGTGGCTGACTGTGTACTTGGGAGTTTTTCTTGGTGTGCCCTTTCTTAGGTCCCCTCAGCACTGGAGCAGGCTCTCAGATCCCCTCTGCCCTGATGCAGGCTGTGTTGGGTGATCCAAGGTCCTTTCAGATAAAAAGGCGGGCTTCAGGGGCAGGGTGGAATGCGGTAAAGAAAGCCAGCAGCAGGAAACTCACCCTGATAGATGGCCAAGAAAGCTAAGGAAATGGGACAGGGCCTGAATTCAGTTTCCAGGGACTGTCTGGCCGTGTAGCCACTTACTCACCTCTCTGGATCCCCTCAGCATGGTAGCAGGATTTTTTCTGGGTTTCAAGGACCTCACAGACAATAAAAGTAGTCTTGGGGGTCAGGGTAGGATGTAGAAAGAAGCCCAGTGGCAGGAACACTCCTCGCTGGCTCTCTGGACCCCTCAACCCTTAAGCAGGCTGTGTTGGGGGAACCGAGGACAGCACAGATGAAAAGGCGTGCTTGGGAGAAGGGTGGAATGGGGTGAAGAAAGCCAGCAGCAGGGACCCCCCCATAGATGGCCAGAAAAGCTTAGGAAATTAGAGGGGACCTGAATTCAGTCCCCCATTACTGTCCCACTGTGTAGCCACTTACTCACTTCTCCAGATCCCCTCAGTTCAGGAGCAGGGTTTTTTCTGGATTCTAAGGACTTTGCAGACAAAAATGCCGGCCAAGAGGTTCCTTAAAATCCCTTAGCACTATGAGAATAGAATATAATTCTCTTTTCTGGACAGAATTAATTTTTTCTGGACTAAATTAATTTAGCCCTTATAAGGACTTTGTTCCACCTTACTTAATTCTTCTGATTTGTAACCTACCTTCCCTGATTTATTTGTATCAGTATAAAATGTACGGACTCCAGTTATTGGACCATCATGTACAATTCTGGGAAGACTCCAAGAAGTTCTCTTTATAAGGTTAAGTCTATCACTTTTAGGATAATTTCTATTAATTTCTCCCAAAAAAATAGCACAAGCTCTTTGCCATGGTTCATTGTCTTCCCATAACTTTTATTTCTTTAGTAGTGAAAGGCGCTATAATCTCTGATTGGTCTATACCTGCTAATTGACAAAGTCTCAATTTACCTTTTATAATTAATTTAGAGACTTTTTCCACATAAGTTTTTTTTTTTTGTTTCGTTTTGTTTTTTGCTTTTGTTTTTGTTTTTCGAGACAAGGTTTCCCTGTAGTTTCTAGAGCCTGTCCCGAAACTAGCTCTTGTAGACCAGGCTGGCCTCGAACTCAGAGATCCGCCTGCCTCTGCCTCACGAGTGCTGGGATTAAAGGCGTGCGCCACCACCGCCCGGCTATAAGTTTTTAATTTTTAACTTGGTTTATGTGGTAAAAAGATCCATTCTGATAACCCTCCCCCCCCCCAAGTTTGCCCTTTTGTCTGTGGGGTCCTTCAACCTCCAATAATCCTGTCCCTGTGCTGAGGACAACCTTTCAGACTGATGAGTGTGTGCCATCCTGGGGCGGGGTGGAACATATGGGGAAAGGAACACTGGGCCCCTTCAGCTCCTGTTGTAGGGGCTTCTTTGTTCCTCACATCCCTGACCCCACCAAGCCTGCCCTATTGTCTGTGAAGTCCTTGGCCCAGGAACACTTCCTGGTCCTGCACTCAGACTACCCACCCAGAGGGGTGAATGTGCACCCGCCTGGCTGGAGTGGAGTGCACGGCACTTCCAGCTCCTGTTGCAGGGGCTTCTTAGCTCCTCACAACCCTCTCCTCCCCCCCCCAAGTTTGCCCTTTTGTCTTTGTGTGTTTCTTGTAAACAGCAGAATGTTGGATCCTGTTTTCGTATCCAATCTCTTAGCCTGTGCCTTTTTATAGGTGAATTGAGTCCATTGATATTAAGTGATATTAATGACCAGTGGATGTTAACTCCGGTTGTCATTTTTTATTTGGTAGTAGAGATTGTGTGTTTCCTTTCTTTGAGATGTGCTGGTGAAGGGTCACTAGATGTCTGAGTTATTTTGGGCAATGCTGGACTCCTTTGTTTGTGAATTTCCTTCTATTACTTTCTGTAAGGCTGGATTTGTGGCTATGTATTGTTTAAATTTGTTTTTATCCTGGAATATTTTGTTTTCTCCATTTATAGTGAATGAAAGCTTGGCTGGGTATAGTAATCTGGGCTTGCATCCATGGTTTCTTAGTTTCTGCAAAATATCAATCCAGGATCTTCTGGCTTTCATGGTTTCCATAGAGAAGTCAAATGTTAGTCTGATAGGTTTACCTTTATATGTTACTTGACCTTTTTCCTTTGCAGCTCTTAATATTCTTTCTTTATTCTGTATGTTTTGTGTTTTGATTATAATATGGCGAGGGGATTTTTTTTTTGATCCAGTCTATTTGGTGTTCTGTAAGCTTCTTGAACCTTAATAGGAATATCTTTCTTTAGGTTTGGGAAGTTTTCTTCTATAATTTTATTAAATATATTTTCTGGACCATTGAGCTGTAATTCTTCTCCTTCTTCTACACCTATTATTCTTAGGTTTGGTCTTTTTATTGTGTCCCAGATTTCCTGAATGTTTTGTGATGAGAATTTGTTGGATTTGCTGTTTTCTTTGATCAGTGCATTTATTTTCTCTATGGTATCTTCAGAATCTGAGATTCTTTCTTCTATCTCTTGTATTCTGTTGGTTATGCTTGTTTCTGTAGTCTCTGTTCGTTTACATAGATTTTCCATATCCAGCTGGCCCTCGGGTTGTGTTTTCTTTCTTGCCTCCATTTCAGTTTTCAAGTCTTGCACTGTTTCCATTATCTGTTTGATTTTTTTCTTTGTTTCCTAGGATATCATTTACGGATTTACTCAATTCTTCAAACTTTTTGTTATTCTTCTCGTCCATTTCCTTAAGGGAGTTTTTCACCTCCTGTTTAAGGGACTCTATTACTTTCATAAAGTCAATTTTTTCTACTTCTTCTTGATTAGTGTGTTCAAGTCTTCCTGTTATACGTTCGCTGGGTTCTGGTGCTTTCATGTTGTTTTTCAAATTGTTAGAGGAATTCTTGCATTGGTGCCTGCCCATTTCTTTCTCTGAATAATCCTCTTTGGGTCTTCTTTTAGAAGTTCAATTCACCCCCAGTGAATTCAATTCACTCACCCCAATGAATGATGGATCCTCTGGCAGACTGTCAGGTCTCCTTGCAAGCCAAGCAGCTCACTGACAAAGGGCCTACCTTGCTGCAGGCAGGCTAATGAAGGAGGGGACCTCCCACCAGCCTGGGTGCACTCAATTCCAGGTCCCCGGCACCAAACAGTCTGAGCTGTGGGATTTTGTGGCCCCAAAGATGGGAGAATGAGGCGGAGGGGGGGGTTCTGGGTGCAAGCTGGGGAGGGACAGGAAGAGAGAGGCAGCATCCGGGGAGAATAACCCCTGCAGGAAGAGGAGGAAGTGTGCGGGTGGCAGGGGGAGGGGGGGAGTTGGGGAATTCGGTGGTCCCTCTCTGGGCAGCTGCCGCGGTTCAGGCACTCACTCACCCCAATGAATGATGGATCCTCTGACAGACTGTCAGGTCCCCTTACAGGCCAAGCCGCTCACTGACTAAGGGCCTACCTTGCTGCAGGCAGGCTAATGAAGGAGGGGACCTCCCACCGGCCTGGGTGCACTCAATTCCCAACATGCTTGTTTCTAAGAGAACACTATGTGTTTCTTTAATAGAAACTCATGATACTATTAAGATGCTATGTACATTATTTTAAAAATGTGTTGATTCTCCCAAAATACAGCATGTACAGATTAATGGAACACCCATTATATTGCTAACAATATTTGAACAGTTTCAGAAAATTGCTTCTTTTCAGAGAGAAATACATGTGTGTTTTTCAAGAAATATTATACAAGTACTAACAGTGCATTAAAAAGTTAAAAGAAAGTGCTTCTTTGACAGCAATCATCATGCTTTTCTTTAATGGAAACTCATGATTTAATTAAGAATCTAGGTACACTATCATAAATATGTGCTGATTCTCCCAAAATACAGTATGTAGTTATTAGAGGAACTCTCATTATATTACTAACAATGTTTTAAATAGTATTAAAAAATTTGCTTCCCTTCAGGGAATTTTTTTTAAAAGCCTTATAAATATGCTAACAGTGCATAGAAAAGTTAAAAGAAATGTGCTTCTTTAACAGAAAGCATCATATGTTTCTTTAAGGGAAACTCACAATTCTATTAAGAAGCTATGTACACTATCATAAGAATGTGTTGATTCTCCAAAAATACAGCATATACATATTAAGGGAACACTCATAATATTACTAACAATATTCGAACAGTTTCAGGAAACTTGCTTCCCTTCAGAGAGAAACACATTTGTATTTTTCAAGAAATCTTATAAATGTCCTAACAGTGCATATAAAAGTTAAAAGAAACATGCTTGTTTCTCCAAGATCATTATGTGTTTCTTTAAATGAAACTCACAATACTAATAAGAAGCTAAGTACACTTTCACAAAAATGTGTGATTCTCCCAAAATACAGCATGAAGTCATTAGGGGAACACTTATTATACTACTAATAATGCTTTGAACAGTTTTAAAGATACTTACTTCTCCTTAGAGAGACACACATGTGCAGCCCACTTTTTCCTGGCTGGTTCCCCATGGCTGGCCATGTGCTGAGTAGCCAGCCAGGGGATTCTGCACCCCCTCTCCCATGACTTCACTACACAGGTCCAGTCAGGCCCTTGGGAGCCAGGCTGCAGATGCTATGTCCCCCCCCTGCCATTATGATTGGCCACATCAGACCCGAACATGACCTGGGTGCCATGCTGGGACACTGTGCTCCACTGTTCCCTGGCTGGAATCCCCAGGGTTAGGCATGCACTGAGTAGTCAGTCTGGGGAAGGTGTGATTCCTCTTCAATGGCTGCTCTACATGGGGCTGGATAGGCTCTGCTCTCCCCTTCTTTCACATCTGGCCTTTGCTGAGCCAGTCTGGGGAGCCATGCAGGTGATGCTGTGCTCCACTCTTCCATGGATGGTTTCAGCAGTCCCTGGGTTGCCAGGTCGGGGAAGCTGAACACCCTCATCCATGGCAGGAATGTGTCCTCTTTCCATGACTAACCTCCACAGAGTCTTCCAGCTCAGGTAAGCTGCACCCCAATCTTCTGCATTTAGATTCCCCAGGGCAGTACAGGCCCTATGGAGCCTGGTTGGAAAAGCTGTATCTGCCTCTTCCATGACTTACCTCACCAAAACTGGCCATGCTCTGGGGTGCCAGGATATTTAAGCTGCATCACCCTCTTCCAAGGTTAACGTCCTCAGGCCCAGCCAGGCCATGGGGAGACATTATATGGAAGATGTGCCAAACTATACTCCTGCTGGCCACATTAGGGCCAGCCATGCACTTGGGAGCTATGCTAGGAAAGATGCACCCCTTGTTCCTTGGCTAGCCCATTCTGGGTTGAATAGGCCCTGGGGAGCCAGGCTTGGGATGCCATACTCCTCTGTTCCATGGCTGGTCTCTGCAGGGCCTCTATGTCCCTGGGGTGCCAACCAAGTGAAGGTGCAGCCCCCTATTCCTCAGCTGGTCTCTGCAGTGCCAGTTAGACCCTGGGAAGCCAGCCAACAAAGTTGCAATCCCCTCTTCCACAGCTGGCCTAAGCAGGGCCAAACATGCCTTGGGGATTAAGCCGGATATGCTGTGGCTTGCTCAAACATGGCTGGCTTCTGCAGGGACAGACAGGTACTGAGAAGTAAGGCTTGAGAAACTGCACCCCTTTTCTTTCACAACTGGCCTCCATGGGTTTGGATAGGCATGTAAAGTCATGCCTGGAATATTGTGTGCCCCTCTTCCACAGTTGACCACAGCAGGTTCAGACAGCTCCTGGTTAGCAAAGCAGAGGAAGCTGTGCCCCTCTCTTTATTGACTGACCCCCACAGGGGAGGACAGACCTTGGGGAGTTAATCTGGGACTGTTCCACTCTCTTTTTCCACAGATGGCCTCTGCTGGGTAGGAAAGGTCCCAGGGATCCAGGCCAGGGAAGCTGCACCTCACTCTTCCATGACTGGGCTTTGCATGGCCATATAGGTCCTGGGAAGCAAGGCTGGGGAAGCTAGGCCCCCTATTCCATGACTTGCCTGAGAACCCTCTTCCTCAGTTGGCCTCAAAGAGCCATCTAAGCCCTGGGGTGCCAGGTCATGTAAACTGTGTCCCCTTCTTCCATGGCTGGCATATACCCCCCCTTTTCACGACTTGCATTGCCCATTGCCAGGACCTGTAAGACCAGGAAGCTGGGCCCCCTCTTCCATGGCTGGGTGTGCCAGACTAGCTTGCCTCCCAGGACAGAACAGTTTCTGGGAGACATCCCTAGGAATCTGTGCCAATCTCTTTCATGACTGACTTCTTCAGGAAAGCGCAGGCCCTGGGGAGCCAGGCCAGGGAGGTTGTGTGCCACTCTTACTCGATTGTCCCCATTAGGACCGGCCATTGCCTGGGGCCAGGCCATGTAAGTAGCAACCCTTCTTACCAGCTGGCTTCCCCAGGTCCAGACATGCCCTGGGGAGCCAGGCCAGGGACACTATACTCTCCTCTTTCTCAGCTGGCCTTCAATTGAGGCCTAGGATTGGCCCTAGGGATCCAGACCAGGGATGCTGTGCTACATCTTCCACAGCTGGCTTCTGCAATGGCAGACAGAGTATGGGTAGCCATGTGGGAAAAATTGTGTCACTGTCTTCCATAGCTGGCACCTAAAAGACTGTAAAGGCCCTGGGAAACTATGCCAAGGAAGCTGTGTCCTGGCCTCCCCAGGACAGGCTAGGCCCTGGTTGTCAGGCTGTATAAGCTTTACCCCTTTTTCCATGGCTGGCCTGTGTCCCCTCTTCCACAACTGGCCATGCCAGCATCTGCAAGCTTGATAATTTACATCCAACTGTCCATGTCTATCCTCCATAGTACTCGTCAGGCTGAGGATTTGTACCCCCCCCCCACTTCCATGGCTGGCCTCTCCAGAACAGAGCAGGTCCTGGAGTGCTAGGCCTGGGAAGCTGAGCCCACTCTTCCATGGATGGCCTCCCCCATGGGTCAGCCACTGCCTGTGGTGCCAGGCAATGGAAGTTGTGTTGCCTTTTCTATTGCTGGCCTGTGCCTACTCTTCAATGGCTGAACTCAACAGACTATGCCAGGCTATGGAAAATACAAACCCCTCTTTCATGGCTGGTCTCTGCAGGGCCAGTCAGGCCCTTGGGATCCAGGCTAGGAAAGTGGCCCTCAACCTCTTTCACATCTGGCTTCTGCAGGGCCTGACAGGCTTGGAGGGCCAGGCAGGGATTCTGAGCTCCCCTGTTCCATAGATGAGCTCTGCAGGATTGAAAACACCCTAGGGAGTAAGGCCACACAAGTTGTGCCCTCCACTTCCATTTATGGCCTCCAAAGGTCCTGACTGCCTGTAAAGCCAGGCTGGGAAAGCTGCATATCCCTCTTTAATGGCTGGCATCTGCAGTTCTGGACAAGCTCTGGGAGGCAAGCAGGGAAAGCTCTACTCTGCTTTTCCTTGGCTGGCCTCCTCAGGATTAGTCAGGCTCTGGGGACCCAGGCTGGGGACGTTGGGCTCACCTCTTCTACAGATGGCCGCCACAAGAAAGGACAGGCTCTGGGATGCCAGGACAGGGATGCTGTGCTCTCCTCTTTCCTGCCACAATGGGTCCCCTTAGGGTCATACAGGGCCTGGTGAGCAACAGTGGGGTATCTTGACCCCCATCTTCCATGGCTAGCATCTGCAGGTCCAGACAGGCCTTGGAAAGCCAGTCAGGGGAAGCTGCAACACCTTTTCCATGGATCACCTCTGAAAGGCTAGACAGGCAATGGGCAGCCAAGCCTCCACTATCATGCCTGGCATAGACAGTTGCAGACAAGCCCCAGGGGAGCCAGTCCAGGGAGGATGCAATTTACACTATTATGGATGGCCTCCACAGGGCAGGACAGGCCCTGGAGAGCCAGGTCAGGGAGGCTGCAGCCCGATCTACCATGGATAGCCTCTGTAGCACTTAGCAGACTATAGGGATTCAGGCCAGGGAAGCAGTATCATCATCTTCTACAGCTGCCCTCCTCAAAAGCAGACACAGTTAGGGAAACTGTGCCCCCCTTTTCCATAGATCACCTCTGCAGTGCCTTACAGACCCTGAGGAGCCATGCTGGGGCACCTGCAGCCCCCTCTACTATGTCTGGGATCAGCAGGGCCAGACAGATTCTGGGAAGCCAGACCAGGGATGCTGCACCCTGCTTTTCCATGCTAGCTTCTTCAGGGCATCAGGCCTTGGCCTCTTCCAAAGATAGCCTCTACCTGTCCAGAGAGGCCCTGAGGAACCCTTTGAGAGAAGCTTCACTTCACTTTCCATGATGGATCTTCACAAGGGCAGAAAAATTTTGGGGAGCAGAAAAGGATACTGTTCCCCTTCTTCCAATGCTTGCCTCCACAGGGCCTGCCAAGCTGGAAAAGGTGCTTGGCCTCTTCCATGGTAGGCCTCCCCAAGACAGGACATGCCCTGGAGAGTGAGACAGGGGAAACTGTGCCACCTCTTTTCAAGCCTTACCCAGCTTGACCAAACCCTGGGCTAATATGCCAAATAATGTGAACCACACCCTTATGGCTTCCCCAGGACCAGACAGTCTCTAGTGAGTCAGGCTAGAAAATCTATGACCTCTCATCCATAGCTGACCTCCGCAGGGCCACACAGACTCTGGGGATTTAGGCCAGTGAAGATGCATCCCCTGTTGCTCAGCTCACCTCCGCAGGGCTGGACAAGCCCTGGGTAGCTAGGCCATGGTAGTTGTGCCCCTCTTCCATGGCAGGCCTGTACCCCCTCTTCCATTACTGGCATCACCAGGAACTTCAGAATTTGGGAAGCTGTGCCTCTTCATGCACAGCTAGCCTCCTGACAAGCCTGAGAAGCTGTGTCCCCTATTTGATGGTTGACCTGACTGGGGGGCAAGGCAGGGGAAACTGTACCCTACTCTTCCATGGCTGTCTTCTGTGGGGCAGGACAGGCTCTGGAGAACCAGGTTGAGGAAGCTGTGGACTCCTCTTTCATGGTTGGGCTTACCAGGGCCAGCTGTGTCCTGGGATTCCAGGCCAGTTAAGCTGTGACCCCTCTTCCTCTGCTGGCTTTCCCAGGGCCAGCCATGTACTAGGGAGCGGTTTGGGGAAGCTGTACCTCCCACGTCCACAACTGTCTTTACCAGGGCTTGCAAGCCTGTGGAAGTTGAGCCTCCTCAGGGTCTTGCCGACTGGGGAAGCTGAGCCTGCTCTTCTTCAGCTGGAGTCATCAGGGCCAACCACAACCTGGGGTGCAAACCCATGTAATATGCACCTAACTCTTCCATGTCTTGCCTCCCCAGTGGCAGTCATGTCCTATGGAGTCAGACCAGAGCAACTGTATCTCCTCTTCCACAGCTGACCAATGCTGGGCCAGCCATTCCCTGGAAAACTTGTATGTGGATGCTGTACCCCTGTCTTCCATGACTGGCCTCTGCTGGGCCAAACAGTCCCTGGGGAGCCAAGCAGGGAAAAGGTATATCCAGTTCTTTCACAGATGGCCACTGCAGGGCTAGAAAGACCCTTTGGAACCAAGTGGGGTTCCCTTTTCCACGGTTGACCTTCACAGGGTCACACAAACCTTGGAAGCCAGTCTTGGTCAGCTGTTCCCACCTTTTCCATGGCTGACATCACTTATGCCCTGAGCTGCAATGCCATGGAATCTGCATCCTCTCTTCCGCTACTAACCTCCCCACAGCCTGCAGGCACATGGAAGCTACACATTGTCTTCCATAGCTAGCCACCTCAGGGCCCGCCAAGCCAGGGAAGGTGTGCCCCATCTTCTGCAGCTTGCCTTTCCAAGACTGGACAGGCCTTGGGGAGCCAGGCAAGGGAAGCTGCACCCCTGTCTTCCATGACAAGGGCTGTCCAAGAATCTGTTTCTAGGCCATGTAAGCTGTAACCTCCTTTTCCACAGCTGCCCTACCCAGGCCTGTGCATTCCTCGGGAGCTTGGCTGGGGAACTTGAGCCCTCCCTTTCCATAGCTGGCTTCTGGTATACTGCAAAAGCCCTGTGGAGCCAGGCCTACAATGTTGTGACGTTCTTCCATGGCTGGCTTCCCCTGGGCCAGTCATGCCATGGGGGGCCAGGCAGTGGAAGCTGTGCCTCCTCTTCCATGGCTGGCCTGTACCACATCTTCCATGACTGGCATCCCCAGGGCCTCTCTGACCCAGAAATCTTTACCCACTCTACCATGGCTAGCCTCCCCATGGCCTGTTAGGAGAGGGAAGCTGTGCTACCTCTTCCATGGCTTGCCTTCTGGGACAGGACAGGCCCTGAGGAGACAGTCTGAGGAATCTGTGCCCCCCCTTTCTTGGCTGAATTCCCTAGTACAGGACAGGCCCTGGGGAACCAGGCCGTGGATGCTGATGTATTCCCCTCTTCCACGTCTGGCCTCATCAAGGCTGGCAATGCTGTGGGGGGTTTCCTAGCCAAGTAAGCCACAACCACACTACCATGACTGGCCTCTCAAGGGCCAGCCTAAACAAAGGAGCCAGACTATGTATGTGAGCTGTGCTCCCTCTTCCATGGTTAGCATGGTCAGCCATGTCCTGGGGTGCAAGGCCATGTAAGTTGTTTCCCTTCTTCCATGATTTCCCTGAAACCCATTTTCCATTACTGCCCCCTGGGGCCTGAAAGCCAGTTGAAGCTGCCCTCTCTTCCACAGCAAGCCTCCACAGGTCCTACAAAGCTGGGGTAGGTGTGCTTCCCCTTCTGCAGCTGACAACCCTAAGACAAGACAGCCCCTGGGAAGCCAGGTCAGGTAAGCTGCATACCTCTTCCATGGCTGGCACTCCTTGGACCAGCCATGCCCTTGGGTTCAAGATAGTGGATGCTGTATCCCCTCTTCCGCAGCTGGTCATAGGCCCTCTTCCACTACTAGTTTCCATAGGGCACACAAGCCCCTGGAAGCTGTGCCCTTGATTACAGAGCTGGCCTCACCAGGACAGGCCAAGCCAGGTAAGGTATACCTCCTTTCCACGATAGACATCACCAGGGATGGACAGCTTCTGGGAAGTCATGACAGGAGTTGCACCTCCCTCTGCCATAGCTGGCCTCCACAGGACTGCATAGGTCCCAAGGATTCAGGCCATTGAAGATGCACCCCCTCTTTCACGACTGGCATCCTGAAGGCCCTATAAAACCAAGGAAGCTGTACCCTGTCTTCTATGGCTAGCCTCATCAGGGACTTTCAGGACAGGGAAACTACATATACCTCTTCCATGGCTGGAATCCCCAGGACAGGACAGAACCTGGGGGGTCTGTCCAGACAAGTTGCTTCCCCCTCTTTCATAGATGGCCTCTGCAGTGCAGTACAGGTCATGGGAAACCAGGCTGGGTAATCTGTGTCCCCCCTTCCACAGTTGGCCTCTGCAGGGCTGGACAGGCCATGGGGAGCCAGGCCAGTGAAGGTGCACACACTATTCCTAATCTGGCCTCACCAGAGCTTGCAAAACCTGGGGGTGTCAGGCCATGTAAACTACAACCCCCTCTTCCAAAGCTGTCATCACCAGAGCTGGTCATTCCCTGGGGAGTCAGGCCATGGAATCTATATAACCCTCTAACATGTCTGTACTATGCAGTGCTGGACAGGCCATGGATAGTCAGTTCATGGATGCTGTGTCCTCATCTTCCATGACTGGCCTTTGTTGGGCCAGACAGGCCATAGGGAAACAAGTGGGAGAAGTTGCATCATTCTCTTCTTCAGATAGCCTCTGCAAGGCCAGATAAATGCTGGGGAGACAATTGTGTAAGTTGTGCCTCCTCTTCCATGGTTGGCTTCTTCATTGCCAGACAGAGCCTAGGAAGCCAGGCTGAGGAGATTACTGCCTCACTTCCATGGCTGTCCTTTATGGGGTTGTCCAGGCCCTGGGAAGCCTGACCAGGAAAACTGTGCTCCCTTTTCCACAGCTGTCTTCCACAGTACTTGTCAGTATCTGGTGATCCATGCCCAAGAAGTTGTGTATACCACTTCTGTGACTGTCCTCAAATGCAGACAGGAATGGGGAGTCTGGCTGGGGAATCTGCACCCCTTCTTCAATAACTGGCCTAGATAGTGCTGTACTATCCCTGGGGAGCCATTCTGGTGAAGCTGCACACTCCACTTTCACAACTAGGCTTCACAGGGCTGGAAGGCCCTGGGGACCCAGACTGGGGATGCTGCTGTGCCACCTTCTTTCATGGCTGACCACTACAGATCTGGACATTCCCTAAAGCCATGCTGGAGAAACTGTATCCCCCAATTTTATGACTGACCTCTCAAAGACAGCCTAGGCCCTAGGGTTCCAAACCAGGGGAGCTGTGCTACCTCTTCTATGGCTGTCCTCTGCCTCATCTTCAACAAATGGTCTCCCCAGGGCCTGCCAGGGCAAGGACCATATAACCACAACTTCCATGACTATGTGCTCCTCTCTTCCATGGCGGGCCTTTGCATGTCCTAACAGAACCTGGGAAGCCAGTCCAGAGAAGCCAACAACTGATCTTGGCAGGCTAAGACAGGCCCTGGGAAGCCCGCCTTGGAAAGCTGTGCCCCCTCCCCTTCCAGAGCTGTCCTCTTCAGGTGCGGACAGGAATAGAGATCCTGGCAGGGGTTCTGTGTCCCCTCTTCCACAGATGGCCTAGATTTGCCATACATGGCCTGGGGAGCCATGCTTGGGCAGGAGCACTACTGTGGCTGGATTCTGCAGGGCTGGAGTGCCCTGCAGAGCCAGGCCAGAAAGTTGCATCCACTTCTGCCAAGGCTGGCCTCTGCAGGTTCAGACATGCCCTGGGGAGACAGGCAGGGGGATCTGCAAACCCATTTTCCATGGCTGAGTTCTGCAGTGCCATACAAACCTGGGGGAACCAGACAGGGAACACTGTGTCCACTCTTCCAAGGTCGGCCTCTGCAGGTCCAGACAGGCCATGGGTAGTCAGTTGGAAAAAGCTGCATTCCCCTCTTCCACTTCTGCCTCCATAGGTCAGACAATCCCTGGTTGGTCTGTCCTTCCTCTTCCAGTACTGGCATCCCCAAGACCTGTTAGATTGGGTAAGCTGTGACCCTCTTCCACGGCTAATATTCCCAAGGACTACCAGGCAAGGGAACCTGTGTCTCCACTTCAACAACTAAACTCCCAGGACAGGACAGGACCTGGGGATCCAGGCCAGGGAATCTGAGCCCACCTCTACCATGGATGACCTCCCCACGACAAGACAGGCACTGCAGAGCCAGGGCAGAAAAGTTGTACAACTCTCTTCTACAGATGGCCTTCATATGGCCCAATAGGCCCTGGGGAACAAATCTGTGAATCAGTGCACCATTGTTACATGGCTGGACTCCTCAGGGAGAGTCAGGACCTTGTGAGCAAGGCTTGGGGAGCTGTACCACCCTTCTTCAATGTCTGGTCTCTGAAGGTCTGGAAAGGACCTGAGGACCCAGGCCAGGGATGCTGTGACCCACTTTAATGGCCACTGTAGGTCTGGACAGCTCCTGGGAAGCCTTGATAGGGAAGCTCTGTTCCCCTCTTCTATAGATGAACTTTTAAGGTGTGGACAGGAATGGGAAGCCTGACAAGAGTTCCATTACAATCTGTTCCACAGATGGCTTACGAAGTCCATATAAGCATGAATAACGACAGTTCCTATCACTGCTGATCATAGCATCTGTGGATAGAGATGTGTCATGACAGTGACAGCCCCATCAGACTGAACATAGTATCAAGTGGGTAGATATGGGTCAGGACAGTGACAGCACCAGCACCCATTAGTGCTGATCATGGTGACTTTGGGTAGAGATGGGTCAGGATAGTGACAGCCCCAATTAGTGCTGACCATAGTGTCTGTGGGTAGAGATGGATCAGGATACCAACAGTTTCCATCATTGCAAACTGTAGTATCTGGGGGTACAGATGGATCAGGATAATGGCAGCCATCATCAGTGTTGATCATAGGATATGTGGGAAGAGATGAGTAGGATTTTTATCTCTCAGTGTATAGGGTTGGTAGTCATCTGTCAGGGTATAGGGTTGTCATATGACAGGGTATAGAGATGTCATCTGTCATGGTATAGGGTTGGTTGTAATTTGTCAAGGCATAGGGTTGTTATCTGTCAGGGAATAAGGTGGTCAAATGTCAGGGTATAGGGTTGTCTTCTGTCAGGGTATAGGGTTATCATTTCTCAGGGTATAGGGTTTACTGTTGTCTCTCAGGGCATAGGGTTGCCATCTGTCAGGGTATATAGGTAGTTGTCATCTGTCAGAGTATCGTGTTGGTTGTCATCTGTCAGGGTATAGTGTTGCTTGTCATCTGTCAGGGTATATTTTTGGTTATCATCTGTTATGATATAGTATTTGTTGTATGGTTGTCATTTTCAGGGGATAGGGTTGTCATCTATCAGGGTATAGTGTTGGTTGTGTTCTTCAGTGTATTGGGTTGTCATCCTTCAGAGTATAGGGTTTGTTGTCATCATCTGTCAGAGTATAGGTTTGGTTGTCATATATCAGGGTATAGGGCTGGATGTCATCTGTCAGGGTTTAGGTTTGTCATTTGTCATGGGGAAATGGTTGTCAATTTTCAGGGTACAGAGTTGGCATCTGTCAGGGTATAGGGTTGGTTGTCATCAGTCAGAGTATAGAGTTGTCATCTCTCAGTGAATAGGGTTGGTGGTCATCTGTCAGGGTATATTTTTGACATGTCAGGGTATAGGGTTATCATCTTTCAGTGTTGGTTGTCATTTGTCAGGGTATAGGGGTGTCATCTGTCAGGGTATAGGGTTGTGATCTGTCAGAGTATAGAATTGTCATGTTAGGGTATAGGATTGGATGTCATCTGTCAGGTTATAGGGTTGTCAAATGTCAGGTTATAGGGTTGGTTGTAATCCAATAGGGTATAGGGTTGTCATCTGCCAGGGTATGAGGTTGGTTGTCATCTGTCAGGTCACATGGTTGTCATCTCTCATTTTATTGGTTGTCATCTGTCAGGATATAGTGTTAGTTGGCATTTGTCTGTGTATAACTAAGGGTACTGAGAAATTATCTGAAAGAATTCATACCATTGAATTTGACAATAAAAATTTGTTAAAAAGTTATGCTAGGTTAGCAGAATGAGTATCTCCAGGATGGCAATCTGTATGCTATCCAAGTAAAGTCCAAGGATGAGGTGTTATCTTTAAAGGAGAAACTTTAGACCTTGGAATCACATGTTCAAAATGAGGACCAGGGGCTAGGTGCCTCAATGAAATCACTAGAAATTGTAGTGATAAGCAGCGGCCTGTGTTCCTGCCGCCCAGCTCCCGGCTGCCCGGATCCCACACAGCTAGCTTTATACCCCAAATAACAACACACAAATTTCATTCATTTAAACACTGCTTGGCCTATTAATTAGCTCTAGCCTCTTAGTGGCTAACTCTCACATCTTGCTTAACCCATTTCTAATAATCTGTGTAGCACCACAAGGTGGTGGCTTACCAGGAAAGATTCAGCATGTCTGACCTGGTGGCTGTCTCCATGGCGTCTGTCCCAGAGAGGAGAGGCATGGCGATTGCCTCACTTCCCTTCTTCCCAGCATTCTGTTCTGTCTACTCCACCTACCTAATTTTCTGTCCTATCAGGCCAAGCAGTTTTCTTTATTAATTAACCAATAGATAGAAAACCCTCCCACATCAAGAAATATATACAGACTAGGAGATTCAGGCTTTACAAAGACAATGGTAAAAAGATTTGAAATAATTGAAGAAATTATTGGAGCTGATGAACAGGGAAAAATGGCACAAGGACAGGATTCAATATCACCAATAGCTGTCAGAGATGACTTACCCAGGGTTTTAGCTTCCTACCCTGTAATCTACTCTGACAAAGCATCAAGTTCTAAAATCCCATAAGGATCCAAAGAACATAGATGGATACCTATAGGAATGAATTATCTAAAAGAAATTAAGCAAGCTGCTGTAACTTATGACTTGCATTCTGCATTTGTTAGGGAGATGATAAAGACATGGTCTTCTAGCATCAAAGCAACACCACAAGACAGGATTAAGTTAGTTTCAGCAGTCCTGGATGATGGTCCCCAATTAAAATATTTAAATAAATGTATTTAAATAAATTAAATAAATTTTAGAATTTATTTCAGAGAAGAAGCAAACATTTTGGAACAACAGGGAAAAGGAAAAGGCAAATTCTTGGTGAAGGCACTTATGCTAACCCACAGGTTCAAGCTCTTTACAATGAACAAATCATGTCCCTATGCCACACAGCAGCCTTAATTGCTTGGGACAGGATTCAAGAACTAGGAAAATGAAGTGAATTATATACCATGCTTAAACAGGGCCAGAGATAACCCTTTAGTGACTTTTTACAAAGATTAATTAAGGCTGTACAAAGAAGACCCAGATGCTAGATGAGTATTTATTGAATCTCTGGCTTTTAAAAATGCCAACTTAGGATGCAAAAAGATACTTGGGACTTTAAAGGTTAGATAAGCACCTATGGATGAATGGATCCTGCATACAATGAACATTGAGACATTTGTCTATAATACTGAATCTTGGCAAGGAGAAGCAATTTCCAAAGGAATGAGGAGACATCAAAATGCCAAATGTTTTAATTGTGGTAGAATAGGACATCTGAAAAGGGATTGTAGACAAGTAATTCCTGGGACTAATGTCTTCTGTTAGAATGGCAAAAATAGAAGGACTCAGCCTTCAGATATATATAGAAGGTGTGGCAAAGGCCAACATTGGAACAATGAATGCAGATCAACAAAAGACATACAAGGAAACCCAACAACATTGGGAAAGTCCTTGAGGGACCTCTCACAGGTACCCAAGCCAAAAGTGGCTCAGTTATTCCCAGTCACTGTGGAGGATATGTCTCACCAGGAGAATTAAAATAGCCAGAGCCTTCTGTAAAAGGCCATACTATTCTAGACGATGGCATAAACATGGAGGATAAGCAAAAATTCTAATAGGAAATAGGAAATGTATATTCTGCCAGACTTCTATAAATGATCAAAGACCAAAGCTAAGAGTACATATAAATATCATTGTAATTGTTGGTTTTATAGACACAGGTGAGGTTGTGAGTATCATTACTCCAGAATCTTGGCATCCATATTGGTCTCTTCAAAAAGCAGATGTTTAATTACTAGGAATTGGAACCATATTTCAAGTTAAACAAAGCATAAGATGGGTTGACTGCATTGGGCCAGAAGGTCAAAGAGAAAAGCTGAGGCCATATGTGGCTAATATTCCAGTAAATATATGGAGTCGTGACCTGCTGCAGCAATGGAATATGCAGATTAACATATGCAAATTAACATTCCCTGCAGTCCCAGAAATTCATAATTCTAGGAAGGATATTATAAGGTACTATATACAAAGGCCACCAGCCGGCCACAAAATCCCACAGCTCAGCCTGTTTGGGCTCTGGGGACCTGGAATTGAGTGCTCCCAGGCCGGTGGGAGGTCCCCTCCTTCATTTGACTGCCCAGAGCAAGGTAGGCCTTTGTCTGAGGGCTGCTTGGCCTGCAAGGGGACCTGAAAATCTGCAGGAGGATCCATCGTTCTTTGGGGTGAGTGAGGAGTGAGTGCCCGAACCGCGGCAGCTGCCCGGAGAGGGACCACCGACTCTCCACAACCCCCCCTGCCACCAGCACACTTCCTGCTCTTCCTGCAGGGGTTATTCTCCCCGGATACCGCCTCTCTCTCCCTGTCCCTTCCCAGCTTGCGCCCAGAATCCTCCCCCCCTCCCCCTTCCTCATCCTCCCGTCTTTGGGGCCACGGGATCCCACAGCTCAGCCTGTTTGGGCTCTGGGGACCTGGAATTGAGTGCACCCAGGCCGGTGGGAGGTCCCCTCCTTCATTTGACTGCCCGGAGCAAGGTGGGCCTTTGTCTGAGAGCTGCTTGGCCTGCAAGGGGACCTGAAAGTCTGCAGGAGGATCCATCGTTCTTTGGGGTGAGTGAGGAGTGAGTGCCCGAACCGCGGCAGCTGCCCGGTGAGGGACCACCGACTCTCCACAACTCCCCCTGCCACCAGCACACTTCCTGCTCTTCCTGCAGGGGTTATTCTCCCCGGATACTGCCTCTCTCTTCCTGTCCCTTCCCAGCTCGCACCCAGAATCCTCCCCCCCTCCCCCTGCCTCATCCTCCCGTCTTTGGGGCCACAAAATCCCACAGCTCAGCCTGTTTGGGCTCTGGGGACCTGGAATTGAGTGCACCCAGGCCGGTGGGAGGTCCCCTCCTTCATTTGACTGCCCGGAGCAAGGTAGGCCTTTGTCCGAGAGCTGCTTGGCCTGCAAGGGGACCTGAAAATCTGCAGGAGGATCCATCGTTCTTTGGGGTGAGTGAGGAGTGAGTGCCCGAACCGCGGCAGCTGCCCGGAGAGGGACCACCGACTCTCCACAACCCCCCCTGCCACCAGCACACTTCCTGCTCTTCCTGCAGGGGTTATTCTCCCCGGATACTGCCTCTCTCTCCCTGTCCCTTCCCAGCTTGCACCCAGAATCCTCCCCCCTCCCCCTTCCTCATCCTCCCGTCTTTGGGGCCAAAAATCCCACAGCTCAGCCTGTTTGGGCTCTGGGGACCTGGAATTGAGTGCTTCCAGGCCGGTGGGAGGTCCCCTCCTTCATTTGACTGCCCGGAGCAAGGTAGGCCTTTGTCTGAGAGCTGCTTGGCCTGCAAGGGGACCTGAAAATCTGCAGGAGGATCCATCGTTCTTTGGGGTGAGTGAGGAGTGAGTGCCCGAACCGCGGCAGCTGCCCGGAGAGGGACCACCGACTCTCCACAACCCCCCCTGCCACCAGCACACTTCCTGCTCTTCCTGCAGGGGTTATTCTCCCCGGATACCGCCTCTCTCTCCCTGTCCCTTCCCAGCTTGCGCCCAGAATCCTCCCCCCCTCCCCCTTCCTCATCCTCCCGTCTTTGGGGCCACGGGAGCCCACAGCTCAGCCTGTTTGGGCTCTGGGGACCTGGAATTGAGTGCACCCAGGCCGGTGGGAGGTCCCCTCCTTCATTTGACTGCCCGGAGCAAGGTGGGCCTTTGTCTGAGAGCTGCTTGGCCTGCAAGGGGACCTGAAAGTCTGCAGGAGGATCCATCGCTCTTTGGGGTGAGTGAGGAGTGAGTGCCCGAACCTCGGCAGCTGCCCGGAGAGGGACCACCGACTCTCCACAACCCCCCCTGCCACCAGCACACTTCCTGCTCTTCCTGCAGGGGTTATTCTCCCCGGATACTGCCTCTCTCTTCCTGTCCCTTCCCAGCTCGCACCCAGAATCCTCCCCCCCTCCCCCTGCCTCATCCTCCCGTCTTTGGGGCCACAAAATCCCACAGCTCAGCCTGTTTGGGCTCTGGGGACCTGGAATTGAGTGCACCCAGGCCGGTGGGAGGTCCCCTCCTTCATTTGACTGCCCGGAGCAAGGTAGGCCTTTGTCCGAGAGCTGCTTGGCCTGCAAGGGGACCTGAAAATCTGCAGGAGGATCCATCGTTCTTTGGGGTGAGTGAGGAGTGAGTGCCCGAACCGCGGCAGCTGCCCGGAGAGGGACCACCGACTCTCCACAACCCCCCCTGCCACCAGCACACTTCCTGCTCTTCCTGCAGGGGTTATTCTCCCCGGATACTGCCTCTCTCTCCCTGTCCCTTCCCAGCTTGCACCCAGAATCCTCCCCCCCTCCCCCTTCCTCATCCTCCCGTCTTTGGGGCCACAAAATCCCACAGCTCAGCCTGTTTGGGCTCTGGGGACCTGGAATTGAGTGCACCCAGGCCGGTGGGAGGTCCCCTCCTTCATTTGACTGCCCGGAGCAAGGTAGGCCTTTGTCTGAGAGCTGCTTGGCCTGCAAGGGGACCTGAAAGTCTGCAGGAGGATCCATCGTTCTTTGGGGTGAGTGAGGAGTGAGTGCCCGAACCTCGGCAGCTTCCCCGGTGAGGGACCACCGACTCTCCACAACTCCCCCTGCCACCAGCACACTTCCTGCTCTTCCTGCAGGGGTTATTCTCCCCGGATACCGCCTCTCTCTCCCTGTCCCTTCCCAGCTTGCACCCAGAATCCTCCCCCCCTCCCCCTTCCTCATCCTCCCGTCTTTGGGGCCACAAAATCCCACAGCTCAGCCTGTTTGGGCTCTGGGGACCTGGAATTGAGTGCTCCCAGGCCGGTGGGAGGTCCCCTCCTTCATTTGACTGCCCGGAGCAAGGTAGGCCTTTGTCTGAGAGCTGCTTGGCCTGCAAGGGGACCTCACAGTCTGCAGAAGGATCCATCATTCTTTGGGGTGAGTGAGGAGTGAGTGCCCGAACCGCGGCAGCTGCCCGGTGAGGGACCACCGACTCTCCACAACTCCCCCTGCCACCAGCACACTTCCTGCTCTTCCTGCAGGGGTTATTCTCCCCGGATACTGCCTCTCTCTCCCTGTCCCTTCCCAGCTTGCACCCAGAATCCTCCCCCCCTCCCCCTGCCTCATCCTCCCGTCTTTGGGGCCACAAAATCCCACAGCTCAGCCTGTTTGGGCTCTGGGGACCTGGAATTGAGTGCACCCAGGCCGGTGGGAGGTCCCCTCCTGCATTTGACTGCCCGGAGCAAGGTAGGCCTTTGTCTGAGAGCTGCTTGGCCTGCAAGGGGACCTGACAGTCTGCAGGAGGATCCATCATTCTTTGGGGAGGATCCATCATTCTTTGGGGACACCAAACACCTCCGCGCTCCTTTTGAAGGAAGAGATGGGCAGGCGCCAATGCAGGAGCTCCTCCAACAACATGAAAGGCAACATGACATCACCACAAGCCAGACATCCCGAAACAACAAGAATTGAACACCCTACCCCAGAAGATATAGAAGAAACCGACATTAAACAGTACTTTATAAAAATAATAGAGGACCTTAAACAGGAGGTAAAAAACTGCCATAAAGAAATGGAGATGACAAACAAAAAGGTAGACGAAATAAATAAATCTCTCAAAGATACCCAAGAAAAACAAGAAAAAGCAATCAAACAGGTAAGGGAAACAGTACAAGACCTGATAAATGAAATGGAGGTATTGAAGAAAACACAATCTGAGGGACGACTGGAAATGGAAACTCTGAGTAAACGAACAGAAACTTCAGAGACAAGTATTTCCAACCGAATACAAGAGATGGAAGAAAGAATCTCGGACTCTGAAGATACTATAGAAGAAATAAACTCACAGATTAAAGAACTAAACAAATCTAACAAATTCTTAACACAAAACATTCAGGAAATCTGGGACACCATGAAAAGACCAAACCTAAGAATAATTGGGGTAGAAGAAGGAGAAGAATTACAACTCAAAGGCCCAGAAAACATATTCAACAAAATTATAGAAGAAAACTTCCCCAACCTAAAGAAGGATGTTCCTATGAAGGTACAAGAAGCCTACAGAACACCAAATAGACTGGATCAAAAGAAAGCATCCCCACGCCATATAATAATCAAAACACAAAACATACAGAATAAAGAACAGATATTAAGAGCTGCAAAGGAAAAAGGTCAAGTAACATATAAAGGGAAACCTATCAGAATTACACCTGATTTCTCAATGGAAACCATGAAAGCCAGAAGAGCTTGGATAGATGTGCTACAGACACTTAGGGAACATGGATGCAAGCCTAGACTATTATACCCAGCAAAGCTTGCATTCACCATTGATGGAGAAAACAAGATATTCCAGGACAAAAACAGATTTAAACAATACGCAGCCACAAATCCAGCCTTGCAGAAAGTAATAGAAGGAAAATCACAAACCAAGGAGTCCAACAACGCCGACAATAACTCAGGCATCTAGCGACCCTTCACCAGCACAACTAGAAGAAGGGAAACACACAAACTCTACTACTAAAAATGACTGAAGTTAACAACCACTGGTCATTAATATCACTTAATATCAATGGACTCAATTCACCTATAAAAAGGCACAGGCTAAGAGACTGGATACGAAAACAGAATCCAACATTTTGCTGTTTACAAGAAACACACCTCAACCACAAAGACAGGCACCTACTCAGAGTAAAGGGTTGGGAAAAGGTTTATCAAGCAAATGGCCCTAAGAAACAAGCGGGTGTGGCCATACTAATTTCCAACAAAGTTGACTTCAAACTAAAATCAATCAGAAGAGATGGAAAGGGACACTTTATACTCATAACAGGAAAAATCCTTCAGAATGAAGTCTCAATCCTGAATATCTATGCCCCTAATATAAAAGCTCCCACTTATGTAAAAGAAACACTTCTAGAACTCAAGGCAGCCATCAAACCACACACACTAATAGTTGGAGACTTCAACACTCCTCTCTCACCAATGGACAGGTCAATCAGACAGAAACCTAACAGAGAATTGAAAGACTTAATGGAGGTAATGAACCAAATGGACTTAACAGACATCTATAGAACATTCCACCCAAATAGGAAAGAATATACCTTCTTCTCTGCGGCTCATGGAACCTTTTCGAAAATTGACCATATACTTGGTAACAAAGCAAACTTCCACAGTTACAAAAAAATATTAGTAACCACCTGTGTCTTATCGGATCACCATGGATTAAAATTAGAATTCAACAACAATGCTACCCCCAGAAGGCCCACAAACTCATGGAAACTGAACAGTCAACTACTGACCCACACCTGGGTCAAGGAAGAAATAAAGAAAGAAATTAAAGTCTTTCTTGAATTTAATGAAAACAAAGACACAACATACTCAAACCTATGGGACACAATGAAAGCAGTGCTAAGAGGAAAGTTCATAGCACTAAGTGCCCACTTAAAGAAAACGGAGAAAGCACTCATTGGTGACTTAACAGCACACCTGAAAGCTCTGGAAAAAAAAGAAGCAGACTCACCTAGGAGAAGTAGAAGACTGGAAATAATCAAACTGAGGGCAGAAATCAACAAAATAGAAACACAGAAAACAATCCAAAGAATCAATGAAACAAGAAGCTGGTTCTTGGAGAAAATCAACAAGATTGACAAACCCTTAGCCAATCTAATCAAACGGCAGAGGGAGAACACGCAAATTAACAAGATCAGAAATGAAAAGGGGGACATAACCACAGACACAGAGGAAATTCAGAAAATCATTAGATCTTACTACAAAAGCCTGTATGCCACAAAATTGGAAAATGTAAAAGAAATGGACAGTTTTTTAGATAAATACCATATACCAAAGTTAAACCAGGACCAGGTAAATGCTCTAAATCGTCCTGTTAGTCGCGAAGAATTAGAAACTGTTATCAGAAACCTCCCTACCAAAAAGAGCCCAGGACCAGATGGTTTCAATGCGGAATTCTACCAGAACTTCCAAGAAGACCTAATACCTATACTCCTTAAGGTATTTCATAATATAGAAACACAAGAGTCACTGCCAAATTCCTTCTATGAAGCTACAGTTACCCTGATACCTAAACCACACAAAGACTCAACCAAGAAAGAGAATTACAGGCCAATCTCACTCATGAACATGGATGCAAAAATTCTCAATAAAATACTGGCAAACCGAATCCAAGAACACATTAGAAAAATTATCCATTACGATCAAGTAGGCTTCATCCCAGAGATGCAGGGCTGGTTCAACATACGAAAATCTATTAATGTAATCCATCATATAAACAAACTAAAGGAAAAAAACCATATGGTCATCTCATTAGATGCTGAAAAAGCATTTGACAAAATTCAGCACCCTTTTATGATAAAGGTCTTGGAGAGATTAGGGATACAAGGGTCATTCCTAAATATAATAAAAGCTATTTACAGCAAACCGACAGCTAACATCAAATTAAACGGAGAGAAACTCAAGGCTATCCCACTAAATTCAGGAACACGACAAGGCTGTCCACTCTCTCCTTATCTCTTCAATATAGTGCTTGAAGTTCTAGCAATAGCAATAAGACAACATAAGGGAATCAAGGGGATCCAATTTGGAAAGGAAGAAGTTAAACTTTCATTATTTGCAGATGATATGATAGTATACATAAGCGACCCCAAAAACTCCACCAAAGAACTCCTACAGCTGATAAACTCCTTCAGTAACGTGGCAGGATACAAGATCAACTCCAAAAAATCAGTCGCCCTCCTATACACAAAGGATAAGGAAGCAGAGAGGGAAATCAGAGAAGTATCACCTTTCACAATAGCCACAAATAGCATAAGATATCTGGGAATATCGCTAACCAAGGAAGTGAAGGATTTATATGACAAGAACTTTAAGTCTTTGAAGAAAGAAATTGAAGAGGATACCAGAAAATGGAAGGATCTCCCCTGCTCGTGGATTGGGAGGATCAACATAGTAAAAATGGCAATTCTACCAAAAGCAATCTATAGATTCAATGCAATCCCAATCAAGGTCCCATTAAAATTCTTCACAGAGATTGAGAAGACAATAATCAACTTTATATGGAAAAACAAGAAACCCAGGATAGCCAAAAAAATCTTATACAATAAAGGTACTTCTGGAGGCATTACCATCCCTGACTTCAAACTCTATTACAGAGCTACAGTATTGAAAACGGCTTGGTATTGGCATAAGAACAGAGAAGTTGACCAATGGAATCGTATAGAAGACCCGGATCTTAAACCACAAACCTATGAACACCTGATTTTTGATAAAGGAGCCAAAAGTACACAATGGAAAAAAGAGGGCATCTTCAACAAATGGTGCTGGCATAACTGGATGTCAACCTGTAGAAGAATGAAAGTAGATCCATATCTATCACCATGCACAAAACTCAAGTCCAAATGGATTAAAGACCTCAATATTAATTTGAACACATTGAGATTGATAGAGGAGAAAGTGGGAAGTACTCTACAACAAATGGGCACAGGGAACCGTTTCCTATGCATAACCCCAGCTGCACAGACTTTAAGGGCAACATTGAATAAATGGGACCTCCTGAAGTTGAGCAGCTTCTGTAAAGCAAAGGACATTGTCACTAAGACACAAAGGCAGCCTACTGACTGGGAAAAGATCTTCACCAACCCTGCAACTGACAAAGGTCTGATCTCTAAAATATATAAGGAACTCAAGAGACTAGACGGTAAAATGCCAATTAACCCAATTAAAAAATGGGGCGATGAACTGAACAGAGAATTCTCAACAGAAGAAGTTCGAATGGCCAAAAGACACTTAAGGTCATGCTCAACCTCCCTAGCTATCAGGGAAATGCAAATCAAAACAACTTTGAGATATCATCTCACACCTGTCAGATTGGCTAAAATCCAAAACACCAATAATAACCTTTGCTGGAGAGGTTGTGGGGTAAGGGGCACACTCATCCATTGCTGGTGGGAATGCAAACTTGTGCAACCACTTTGGAAAGCAGTGTGGCGGTTTCTCAGGAAATTCGGGATCAACCTACCCCAGGACCCAGCAATTCCACTATTGGGAATCTACCCAAGAGATGCCCAATCATACAACAAAAGCATATGCTCATCTATGTTCATAGCAGCATTATTTGTAATAGCCAGATCCTGGAGACAGCCTAGATGCCCTTCAGTGGAAGAATGGATGAAGAAACTGTGGAATATATACATGCTAGAATACTACTCAGCGGTAAAAAACAATGACATCTTGAATTTTGCAGGCAAATGGATGGAAATAGAAAACACTATTCTGAGTGAGGTAACCCAGACCCATAAAGATGAACATGGGATGTACTCACTCATATTCGGTTTCTAGCCATGATTATAGGACATCGAGCCTATAAGTTTGGGATCCTTGAGAAGATAATAAGAAGGTGAACTCCCAAAAAAGATATAGTAATCCTCCTGGATATTGGAAGTAGACACGATCGCCAGGCAAAATTGGGAACTTGAGGGTTGGGCGAGACTGGGCCAAGGGAAGATGGGGAGAGAAAAGTGTGAAGGGGAGAGCGGGGGGAGCTCGGAGGAATGGGGTGCTTGGGATATAGGAAGGGTGGATATGAGAGCAGGGAAGCATATATCTGAATTTAAGGAGCTACCTGAGGGTTGTCAAGAGACTTGACCCTAGAGGGGTTCCCAGGTTTCCAGGGAGACGCCCCCAGTTGGTTCCTTGGGCAGCTGAGGAGAGGGAGCCTGAAAAGGCCAGTTCCTATAGCCATACTGATGAATTTCTTGCATATCACCATAGAACCTCCACCTGACGATAGATGAAGAAAATGACAGAGCCCCACCTTGGAGCACCGGACTGAGCTCCCAAGGTCCTGATGAGGAGCAGAAGGAGAGAGAACATGAGAAAGAAAGTCAGGACCGTGAGGGAACCTCCAGCTGGCGACAGATGGGGAAGGTGACTGAGCCCCACATTGGAGCACTGGACTGAGCTCCCAAGGTCCCGATGAGGAGCAGAAGGAGCGAGAACATGAGGGAGAAAGTCAGGAACGAGAGGGGTGCGTTCACTCATGGAGACGGTGGGACAGAACTAATGGGAGATCACCAACTCCAGTTGGAATGGGACTGATGGATCATGCGACCAAACCCGTCTCTCTGAGTGTGGCCAACAGCGGGGGCTGACTGAGAAGCAAAGGACAATGGCTCTGGGCTCTGATTCTTCTTCATGGACGGGCTCTGTGGGAGCCTTCTCAGCTTGGTCGATCACCTTCCTGGACCTGGGGGGAGTTGGGAGGACCTTGGTCTTAGCATAGAGTGGGGAACCCTGATGGCTCCTTGGCCTTGAGAGGGAGGGAGGGGAGGTATGGGTGGAGGGGAGGGGAGGGAAGGGGGAGAAGGAGGGGAGAGAAAGGGGAGAAGGAGGGGAGGGAGGGGGGAGGAGGAGGGAAGGAGATGGAAATTCTTAAATATAAAAAAAATAAACCATGAGAAAAAAAAAAAAAAAAAAAAAAAAAGGCCACCAGCCATTCAGGCTGTACAAAAATGTAAAGCAAATAGGAAACCATTAGAGGTACCAACAGTCTTATATTTAAAATGGTTAACTGAGAAACAAATATGGGTTAAGCAGTGGCCTCTAGCTGAAGAAAAGTTGAAGGCTTTAGAACAGCTGGTCAAAGAGCAGCTAGATGCTCACCATATTGAAGAATCAACCAGCCCTTGGAATTCTCCTATATTTGTTGTAAAAAGGAAATCTGATAAATGGAGAATGGTGACAGATCTAAGAGCTGTCAATAAGGTAATTCAATCTATGGGCCCTCTACAATCTGGAATTCCTCTGCCTTCTCTATTACCAAAAGGATAGCCTCTTATAGTTATTGATTAGAAAGATTGTTTCTTCACTATACCTTTACAAAAAAGGATAGGGAAAATTTTACCTTCACAGTGCCTACTTATAATAATTCTCAGCCTACTAGGAGATATCAATGGACTATCCTCCAACAAGAAATGCTCAATAGTCCCACTCTGTGTCAATACTTTGTAAGTAATCCATTGTAAATAATACATAAGTGATTTCCTAAGTCTATAATTTACCATTACATGGATGACATTTTCCTATCTGATTCAAACATAGATACTTTAGAAAGAATGATTCAAAAGTAAAAAAAAAGTTTTGCCAAAATGGGAATTACAAATTGCTCCTGAAAAAATACAGAGAGGAGATTCTGTCATTTACCTAGGTTATAAAATAGGTTTGCAGATTCTCCCCGGATACTGCCTCTCTCTTCCTGTCCCTTCCCAGCTTGCACCCAGAATCCCACCCCCCCCGTCTCATCCTCCCATCTTTGGGACCACAAAATCCCACAGCCCACCCTGTTTGGGCGCCTGGACCGGGAATTGAGTGCACCCGGGCTGGTGGGAGGTCCCCTCCTTCATTAGCCTGCCTGCAGCAAGGTAGGCCCTTTGTCACTGAGCCGCTTGGAGAGCAAGGAGACCTGACTGTCTGCCAGAGGATCCATCATTCATTGGGGTGAGTGAGGAGTGAGTGCCTGAACCGCGGCAGCTGCCCAGAGAGGGACCACCGACATTCCCCAAACCCCCCGCCCCCACAAACACTTCCTGCTCTTCCTGCAGGGGTTATTCTCCCCGGATGCTGCCTCTCTCTTCCTGTCCCTCCCCAGCTTGCACCCAGAAACCCCCCTCCGCCTCATTCTCCCATCTTTGGAAAATCCCACAGCTCAGCCTGTTTGGGTGCCGGGGACCTGGAATTGAGTGCACCCAGGCCGGTGGGAGGTCCCCTCCTTCATTAGCCTGCCTGCAGCAAGGTAGGCCCTTTGTCAGTGAGCTGCTTGGCCTGCAAGGAGACCTTACTGTCTGCCAGAGGATCCATCATTCATTGGGGTGAGTGAATTGAATTCATTGGGATGAATTGAACTTCTAAAAGAAGACCCAAAGAGGATTATTCAGAGAAAGAAATGGGCAGACGCCAATGCAAGAATTCCTCTAACAATTTGAAAAACAACATGAAAGCGCCAGAACCCAGCGAACGTATAACAGGAAGACTTGAACACACTAATCAAGAAGAAGTAGAAAAAAATCGACTTTATGAAAATAATAGAGTCCCTTAAACAGGAGGTGAAAAACTCCCTTAAGGAAATGGATGAGAAAAATAACAAAAAGTTTGAAGAATTGAGTAAATCCGTAAATGATATCCTAGGAAACAAAGAAAAAACAATCAAACAGATAATGGAAACAGTGCAAGACTTGAAAACTGAAATGGAGGCAAGGAAGAAAACACAACCCGAGGGCCAGCAGGATATGGAAAATCTATGTAAACGATCAGAGACTACAGAAACAAGCATAACCAACAGAATACAAGAGATAGAAGAAAGAATCTCAGATTCTGAAGATACCATAGAGAAAATAAATGCACTGATCAAAGAAAACAGCAAATCCAACAAATTCTCATCACAAAACATTCAGGAAATCTGGGACACAATAAAAAGACCAAACCTAAGAATAATAGGTGTAGAAGAAGGAGAATTACAGCTCAATGGTCCAGAAAATATATTTAATAAAATTATAGTAGAAAACTTCCCAAACCTAAAGAAAGATATTCCTATTAAGGTTCAAGAAGCTTACAGAACACCAAATAGACTGGATCAAAAAAAAAATCCCCTCGCCATATTATAATCAAAACACAAAACATACAGAATAAAGAAAGAATATTAAGAGCTGCAAAGGAAAAAGGTCAAGTAACATATAAAGGTAAACCTATCAGACTAACATTTGACTTCTCTATGGAAACCATGAAAGCCAGAAGATCCTGGATTGATATTTTGCAGAAACTAAGAAACCATGGATGCAAGCCCAGATTATTATACCCAGCCAAGCTTTCATTCACTATAAATGGAGAAAACAAAATATTCCAGGATAAAAACAAATTTAAACAATACATAGCCACAAATCCAGCCTTACAGAAAGTAATAGAAGGAAATTCACAAACAAAGGAGTCCAGCATTGCCCAAAATAACTCAGACATCTAGTGACCCTTCACCAGCACATCTCAAAGAAAGGAAACACACAATCTCTACTACCAAATAAAAAATGACAACCGGAGTTAACATCCACTGGTCATTAATATCACTTAATATCAATGGACTCAATTCACCTATAAAAAAGCACAGGCTAAGAGATTGGATACGAAAACAGGATCCAACATTCTGCTGTTTACAAGAAACACACCTCAACCACAAAGACAGACATCTACTCAGAGTAAAGGGTTGGGAAAAGGTTTATCAAGCAAATGGACCTAAGAAACAAGCCGGTGTGGCCATACTAATTTCTAACAAAGTTGACTTCAAACTAAAATCAATCAGAAGAGATGGAAAGGGACACTTTATACTCATTACAGGAAAAATCTATCAGAATGAAGTCTCAATCCTGAATATCTATGCCCCTAATACAAAAGCACCCACTTATATAAAAGAAACATTACTAGAACTCAAGGCAGCCATCAAACCAAACACACTGATAGTGGGAGACTTCAACACTCCTCTTTCACCAATGGACAGGTCAATTCGACAGAAACCTAACAGAGAATTAAGAGACTTAATAGAGGTAATGAACCAAATGGACTTAACAGACATCTATAGAACATTCCACCCAAACAGGAAAGAATATACCTTCTTCTCTGCGGCTCATGGAACCTTTTCGAAAATTGACCACATACTTGGTAACAAAGCAAACTTCCACAGTTACAAAAACATATTAGTAACCACCTGCATCTTATCGGATCACCATGGATTAAAATTAGAATTCAACAACAGTGCTTCCCCCAGAAAGCCTACAAACTCATGGAAACTGAACAGTCAACTACTGAACCACAGCTGGGTCAAGGAAGAAATAAAGAAAGAAATTAAAGTCTTTCTTGAATTTAACGAAAATAAAGACACAACATACTCAAACTTATGGGACACTATGAAAGCAGTGCTAAGAGGAAAGTTCATAGCACTAAGTGCCCACTTAAAAAAAACCGGAGAAAGCACACATTGGAGACTTAACAGCACACCTGAAAACTTTAGAAAAGAAAGAAGCAGACTCACCTAGGAGGAGTAGAAGACTGGAAATTATCAAACTGAGGGCAGAAATCAACAAAATAGAAACACAGAAAACAATCCAAAGAATCAATGAAACAAAAAGCTGGTTCTTGAAGAAAATCAACAAGATTGACAAACCCCTAGCCAAGCTAATCAAACGGCAGAGAGAGAACACACAAATTAATAAGATCAGAAATGAAAAAGGGGACATAACCACAGACACAGAGGAAATTCAGAGAATCATTAGATCTTACTACAAAAGCCTGTATGCCACAAAATTGGAAAATGTCAAAGAAATGGACACTTTTTTAGATAAGTACTATATACCAAAGTTAAACCAGGACCAGGTAAATGCTCTAAATAGTCCTGTTAGTCGCGAAGAATTAGAAACTGTTATCAGAAACCTCCCTACCAAAAAGAGCCCAGGACCTGATGAGTTCAATGCAGAATTCTACCAGAACTTCCAAGAAGACCTAATACCTATACTCCTTAAGGTATTTCATAATATAGAAACAGAACAGTCATTGCCAAATTCCTTTTATGAAGCTACAATTACCCTGATACCTAAACCACACAAAGACTCAACCAAGAAAGAGAACTACAGGCCAATCTCACTTATGAACATCGATGCAAAAATTCTCAATAAAATACTGGCAAACAGAATCCAAGAACACATTAGAAAAATTATCCACTATGATCAAGTAGGCTTCATCCCAGAGATGCAGGGCTGGTTCAACATACGAAAATCTATCAATGTAATCCATCATATAAATAAACTGAAGGATTAAAAACCATATGATCATCTCATTAGATGCAGAAAAAGCATTTGACAAAATTCAGCACCCCTTTATGATAAACGTCTTGGAGAGACTAGGGATACAGGGGTCATTCCTAAATATAATAAAGGCTATTTACAGCAAGCTGACAGCTAACATCAAATTAAATGGAGAGAAACTCAAGGCCATCCCACTAAATTCAGGAACGCGACAAGGCTGTCCACTCTCTCCTTATCTCTTCAATATAGTGCTTGAAGTTCTAGCAATAGCAATAAGACAAAACAAGGGGATCAAGGGGATTCGAATTGGAAAGGAAGAAGTTAAACTTTCATTATTTGCTGATGATATGATAGTGTACATAAGCGACCCGAAAAACTCCACCAAAGAACTCCTACAGCTGATAAACTCCTTTAGTAGCGTGGCAGGATACAAGATCAACTCCAAAAAATCAGTCGCCCTCCTATACACAAAGGATAAGGAAGCAGAGAAAGAAATCAGAGAAGCGTCACCATTCACGATAGCCACAAATAGCATAAAATATCTTGGGGTAACTCTAACCAAGGAAGTGAAAGACCTATTTGACAAGAACTTTAAGTCTTTGAAGAAAGAAATTGAAGAGGACACCAGAAAATGGAAGGATTTCCCTTGCTCTTGGATTGGGAGGATCAACATAGTAAAAATGGCAATACTACCAAAGGCAATCTATAGATTTAATGCAATCCCCTTAAAGATCCCATCAAAATTCTTCACAGATCTTGAGAGGACAATAATCACCTTTATATGGAAGAACAAGAAACCCAGGATAGCCAAAACAATCTTATACAATAAAGGAACTTCTGGAGGCATTACCATCCCTGACTTCAAACTCTATTACAGAGCTACAGTATTGAAAACAGCTTGGTATTGGCATAAATATAGAGAAGTCGACCAATGCAATCGAATAGAAGACCCAGATCTTAACCCACAAATCTATGAACACCTGATTTTTGATAAAGGAGCTAAAAGCACACAATGGAAGAAAGAAAGCATCTTCAACAAATGGTGCTGGCATAACTGGATGTCAACCTGTAGAAGATTGAAAGTAGTTCCATGTCTATCACCATGCACAAAACTCAAGTCCAAATGGATTAAAGACCTCAATATCAATCTGAACACACTGAACCTGTTAGAGGAGAAAGTGGGAAGTACTCTACAACATTTGGGCACAGGAGACCGCTTCCTACGTATAGCCCCAGCAGCACAGACATTAAGGGCAACATTGAATAAATGGGATCTCCTGAAGCTGAGCAGCTTCTGTAAAGCAAAGGACACTGTCACTAAGACAAAAAGGCAGCCTACTGACTGGGAAAAGATCTTCACCAACCCCGCAACAGACAAAGGCCTGATCTCCAAAATATATAAGGAACTCAAGAGACTAGACTTTAAAATGCTAATTAACCCAATTTAAAAATGGGGCACCGAACTGAACAGAGAATTCTCAACAGAAGAAGTTCGAATGGCCAAAAGACACTTAAGGTCATGCTCAACCTCCTTACCATTCAGGGAAATGCAAATCAAAACAACGCTGAGATACCATCTTACACCTGTCAGAATGGCTAAAATCAAAAACACCAATGATAGCCTTTGCTGGAGAGGATGTGGAGTAAGGGGTACACTCATCCATTGTTGGTGGGAATGCAAACTTGTGCAACCGCTTTGGAAAGCAGTGTGGAGGTTTCTCAGGAAATTTGGGATCAACCTACCCCAGGACCCAGCAATCCCACTATTGGGAATTTACCCAAGAGATGCCCAATCATATTACAAAAGCATCTGTTCAACTATGTTTATAGCAGCATTATTTGTAATAGCCAGAACCTGGAAACAACCTAGATGCCCTTCAGTGGAAGAATGGATGAAGAAAGTGTGGAATATATACATATTAGAGTACTACTCGGCGGTAAAAAACAATGACATCTTGAATTTTGCATGCAAATGGATGGAAATAGAAAACACCATCCTGAGCGAGGTAACCCAGGCCCCAAAAGAGGAACATGGGATGTACTCACTCATAATTGGTTTCTAGCCATAAATAAAGGACATCGAGCCTATAATTCGTAAAAAATCCTAGAGAAGCTATATAAGAAGGTGAACCCAAAGAAAAACATATAGTTATCCTCCTGGTTATTGGAAGTAGACAAGATTGCCGGACAAAAAATGGGAACATGGAGGTGGGGTGGGATGGGGGGATGGGGGGATGGGGAGAGAAAAGGGTGAAGTGGAGGATGGGATGAGCTTGGGGGAATAGGATGGTTGGGGTATAGGAAGGGTGGATATGGGAATAAGGAACTATATATCTTAGTTAAGGGAGCCATTCTAGGGTTGGCAGAGACTTGACTCTAGAGGGGTTCCCAGGTGTCCAGGAAGACGACCCCAGCTAGTTCCTAGGGCAGCTGAGGAGAGGGTGCCAGAAATGTCCAGATCCTATTGTCAAACTCATGAATATCTTGCATATCACCATAGAACCTTCACCTGGCATTGGATGGAGAAAATGACAGAGCCCCGCATAGGAGCACCAGACTGAGCTCTCAAGGTCCTGATGAGGAGCAAAAGGAGGGAGATCATGAGCAAGGAAGCCAGGACCGCGAGGAGTGCTTTTACCCATTGAGACGGTGGAACAGATCTAACGGGAGACCACCAAGTCCAGTCGGAATGGGACTGATGGAACAGGGGACCAAACCGGACTCTCTGAATGTGGCTGACGGTGGAGGAGGACTGAGAAACCAAGGACAATGGCAATGAACATGAACTCTACAGCATGGACGGGCTCACTGTGAGCCTTGTCAGGTTGGTTGCTCACCTTCCTGGACTTAGGGGGAGCTGGGAGGACCTTGGACTTAACATAGTGAAGGGAACCCTGATGGCTCTTTGTCTTTGGAGAGGGGTGGAGTGGGGGTATGGGTGGAAGGGAGGGGAGGGAAGGGGGAGGAGATGGAAATCTTGAATAAAAAAATGAGAAAAAAAAGATTTATTATTTATTATGTATGTAGTGTTCTGCTGCCTATATTCTGCCTGAAGGCCAGAAGAGGGCATCAGGTCTTATTACAGATGTGAGCCACCATGTGGTTTGTGGGAATTGAACTCAGGACCTCTGGAAGAGCAGCCAGTGCTCTTAACCTCTGAGCCATCTCTCCAGCCCTTTTTTATGGTTTTTTGAGACAGAGCTTCTCTGTAGCCTTGGAGTCTATCCTGGAACTCACTCTGTAGACCAGACTGGCCTTGAACTCAAAAGAGATCTGCCTGCCTCTGCCTTCCAAGTGCTAGGATTAAAGGCGTATGCCACCATTACCCATTTTATATTCTTTTTTATCTCTATCCAGAAATGTTCCTTCTGTCTGGTTTTCTTCCTAATTCTCTCATTGTTGATTTTTTCCTTCTAACTGTATCCTTATTCTTTCCTTTTCTTATATATCCCAAAATCTTTCAGGCAATATAAAAATTACAATGTGGTTACTTTCTTTTTATCAAGTGAAGATTACAATAAATACAAGTGAAAAACACCATAGTTTCCATATCCCTACATAATTAAACATTTTACATATTACAGGTGTAAAACAAATTATCCCCAAGAACCCATGTATATTCATACCCAAGCAACTTGTTATAGATTAACAGAGTATAAGCAAGCAAGGTATTCTTAGCCAGTTCTTTTGCTGGCAGGCTGCATTTTGCAGTTACAAAGAAGGAGCAATCATTTTATTTAACTTGAAAGGTAATCTTATAAGGAATCTTAAAGGAATCTCAAGCCTAAACTTGAAAAACAATCACTCAGCTCTACTTTAAATTTTTAGGATAGAACAGAAATGGGTACAAGGAATTACTCATCATCTTTGATCACCAACCAATCCTGGAAAGGAAAGTAAATGAGCTAGTAAAAATTGGTCAGCTTTGCTTTTTTGATTCCTAACATCAAAGCTATTATCAAAATGTCTTAATCTAACCTGAGGTCATTCTCAGGCTTTGTTTCAGCTGTAATGCACACCAAATCTGTGAGTGCATCTTTCTACATCAAGATTTTAAAAATTTGAGCCAGTCTGGATCCCGAGACTCAATTGTTTTCCATCATTGTTTACCTGAATCGCAATTCATGCAGCTTCTTAGGTGAAACTCTTACGTTTCTAGCTGTATGATACTTTCTTGTATTTCTTTTCTTTTCTTTTGAATATGGAACGCTTCACGAATTTGTGTGTCATCCTTGCGCAGGGGCCATGCTAATCTTCTCTGTAGCGTTCCAATTTTAGTATATGTGCTGCCAAAGAGAGTACGTATTTCTTTTCTTTTTGTTTCGTTTTGTTTGTTTGTTTCTGGTTTTGAGACAAGGCTTCTCTGTGTAGCTTTGGAGCCTGTACTGGAACTCGCTTTGTAAACCAGAATGGCCTCAAACTCATAGAGATCCACCTGTCTCTGCCTCCTGAGTGCTAGGTACTCCTTTAAGGCTAGAGTACCTCTAAGTGGACTTGCATCTGTCTTCAATTTCTTCCTTCTTCCTGGGCATTGTTTTTGCCGATGTCTCACTTTCAGCAAGGGCCACAAACATGCTGTGCATCCTTCTTTGGGATACAGCAGTGGAATGACACGAGAGTCTAAGAAACAGGATTTAATGTGGAAAGATATCTCAAGTTAGAGACAACTTACAGTATTCTGATTGACACCTTTGTTGCGCTCCTTGCGAAGGGCTGGTCCAGTATACCAAAATTCCCTATTTTATGATTTGGTGTGTGAAAATACTACCTTATCTTGCTACAAGTTAACTGGCAAACCGTATTTGTATTACATGAGAGGCTTTAAGGGCTTTCCAATTTAGAAGTTACTCGATCCTTTTTGCTTCAATATAAGATGGCGCCCTCCACAGCTACTTCCGTGCTTTGCAGGCAAGTAAATCAGCTTGCCAGCATCAAAGATGGCAACCAGTTGCGCATCCTTTTATCTGCGCAGGCTCAGATCGCCCGGGCCCTCCCACTCCGGGTAGCTGTCCTTGCACCGCTCTAGCCGTCGCTCTCTGTGGGCACCGCCGCCAGCCAATCGCCGGGCGTACCGCCCTAGGCCCCGCCCCCGCCTCCTGTGGATCAGCTGAGGGACCCGAGATGTCTGTTGACAGCGGTGGAGGCTGTGTGGCCGGTTCCGGGCTCTGCGCAGGGCGGGGGGTAAGCTGGCTGGCGGGAGGGGTCCCGGCTCGGGGAGCGGCGGCCGGCGGCCGGCGGACTGGCGGCGGTGCTGAGTTTGTGAGGTAGTCCCTGAGCCAAGGTTTCCGGGTATCTGTAGATGTGAGTCCTATGGAGCTACCAGTGGAAGACGAGCCGCAGCTACCGCAGGAGCCCTGGGGGAGGCTCCTTCGTCTAGGCGCGGAGGAGGACGAACCGCAAATCCTTCTGTGGAAACGCGAGTGGACCATCGGAAGGAGGAGAGGTGCGGAAGCCAGAGTGGAGTGAGAATGAGGATAAGGGCTGAAGGGGTGGACAGGGATTAAGGCTAGGGACCCAAAGGGTGTACCCCACCGAGAACAGAGACTGAGGGCCTACAGCAGGATCGAAGACCTAGGCATTGAAGTGGGTTTAGATGGGGGAACCGGCAGGCAACTTGAGGTGGGAAAAGTACAGGGCTGGCGGTACAGAGACTACCAGAATGGGGAGGAGGATGCACTGTGCTTTCCAGTAAGACCTGCTATTTAGTTACTTGCTTGTCTGTGACGTTGATCCTCAGCTTGTTTGATGATGAATATTTTTCAGTTCTCATTACAATTTTATAAAGTAGATCCGTAAACATGTCCTTTAGAATACTATCTTGTGTCTATTGCTGTACACTTCTCTTTCCCAATAGAATGAAATTAGCAAAAGGAAAACTGAAAGGTTATGTAGAAAGTAGACACTGTTGTTAACAGTTGATGAGTGAAAAAAAAAAAAACCACAGGAACTTTTCGGAAAGAAATGCCAGTCAGGCTGTGGTGGCTCCCATCCTAGCACTCTGTGAGGCAGAGGCAAGTGGATCTCTAAGTTCAAGGCCGCCTGGTTTACAAAGTGAGTTCCAGGACAGCCAGGGCTACAGAGAAACCCTGTCTCAAAACCAAACAAAAATACTTTGAGACAAATGAAAACAAAGAATATGCTGGAAGAGTAGGGTGCTGCTGAACCAGTGTTCAGAGGGCAATTTATAACAGCAGGGTTTCTATCTGAAAATATCTCAAAGTCCCAGGAACTAGAATATTTTATTTAATGATTCTAGGAAGCTGAGAACTTGAACAAAGTCATGCATAAAGCCCAACATTACTTGCTTTGGGCCAGCAACTTACCTTACATTAACTTTGTATTGACCTTATTTTTTCTAGGAGGATTGGTGAAATCGTACATGAACTACTTGTAAGAAACATAGCTTGGGGCGGAGAGCTCAGGTGGTTAAGTGCTTAAGGACCTGAGTTCAGATCTCCAGCACCTATGTAAAAAGCTAAATATGGTGGTGCATGACTGTAATCCTAGTTTGGGGGAGGCAGGGACAGAAGGATCTCTTAAATTTACTGGTCAACTAGCTTTTCTGAATTCTTGAGCGCTAGGTTTAGTGAGAGACCCTTTCTCAAAAAATAAGATGTAGAGTGAGAGAGGAAGATGTGTGACATCTACCTCTGCAAACATATGATCATAAGTGCACACTCATGCATTAGAGAGCCCATTATTATAATATACATGTCATATTTCATGCATGTTAGAACAAGAAACAGATATCTGATTATCATAGAAATGCTTTCAGTGAATGTATTAATATCACTAACAATGTAAAGGACATTGTATTAATTAATTAATACACTGGGTGGAAAGCTAGATCTAACACCCAGAGGTTGTACTCTGATATCCACATTAAAAGTTTTATGGAATTTTGAATGGAATTGGCTTTGAATGCTAGAAAAGAAGTTGTATCTTAATAACACAGGGATCTTTTAACTCCTACTATCTTTATCTCCTCAAGCCAGTGTCATTGGCTTTCTACCCTCACCATGACTTCCTTCAGCTTCCACTAGTTGTCAGATACTTCCTCCTTTGGGGCACTGGATAGAACATTTGAGGATAGGAGTGCTTCTATGAACCCAGCATCCATGGGGCCTTAGCTGGGCCAAACCTTGTCTGCGTCTTCTACCTTTTCATATCCTCATCCTCCTCTATGGTGGCTAAGTTGTGCCTGCACTTTGGCTGGGTCTATTGAGCTACTGGCAAGAAATGAAAAGGTCCCTATGACTTCCCACATGGCAGGGAACCCTGACTGCTCTTTGGACTGGAGAGGGAGGGACAGGGGAAGTAGGGGGATAGGAAGGAAAATGGGAGGAGGGGAGGAAGTGGAAATTTTTAATAAAAAATTAATTAATTAATTAATTAAAAAAAGAAAAGGTCCTTATGTAGAATCTCAGACCCTATGTGACTGTCAGACTATACTGAGCATGAGGCTAACACCAGAAGTAGGGGCTTGGGACCTTCTGTGACATCAACACTGCCTCAAGACCATGGAGGACCTTTAGGACAAGATTCTTGCTGCCTTCATTGGCAGATTTGTTCAGATTTGTCCAGAGGTAGACAACACCCATCTAGCTGCAGGTGATTTCTAAATCAAATTTTAGATGCATTAGATCAAATTCTGTATCTGAGCCTGAAGATTAACATCAGTGAACTGATTATGGATAGTCTAGAGATGTATGTTGCAAGCCTAGAGGAAAAGCTGATGTACCCAGAGAATCATAAAACATCTTGTGGTTGGTCAGGCTAGTATGGACATGTATGCCACTCTTAGCATTGACTTATCCGTGATATAAAGAGACAAGACAGTATTAGATTGTGGCAGAAAAGAACTGGAAGGATGAACAACTGATTTCTAATCAAACTGGCTGAACTTTGAGGTACTTATCATATGAAGTAACGCCACATGAGTAAGTCTTAGGTTGCTGACCTATAACATATCCTCCAGAATTTTGAGATACAGCTTCAGTTGTAGCTTGACATCAAAGCATTCCTGGAAGGCATGCTAACAGAAACAGAAGTCCACTTTAGATTCTAATTGGCGCAGATCTAGGTAATGATCAGCTATATTTAATCCCATCTTGGTAACATGTATGCTGATATCCAGGAGTGCCAGCAGCTCTAGGACATCGTATGATGACTGGAACAAGATGTTGCCATCTGTGCAGCCTGTTTAAGGGCCAGTGTGTCATACACTCATCTCCCAGATCCTCTAAATCATTAGGTGTCTAGGCTTCTTTTCTTACAGAGGGTTTCCTTTGGTAGGAAATGAAGGAAGGGGTGCTGGCCCTGGGTCTTTTCCCTTCCTTGCGAATAAAACTTGGTGGGCTAAGAATTGGAGGTATTGAGTCTTCTGATCCCCCCAGTCCATAGGTCCATGATGGAGTCAAAGCACAGGCCAAAACAGGATAAGGTTGTGATTCCATGTGGAACATTGTCTCCTCCTTACCCTTCAGGCCTCCCTCCCTTAAGGTAGATCTTAAGATATGTAGCCCAGGCTGACCTCCAACATATGATCTTCCTACCCTAGTCTGTGAGATACCTCTGTAGTGGGATTCTTGCCTAGCTTGTTCCTTTCATGTATTTATTTATTTGTTTGTTTGTTTATTTTTAGTTTTTCGAGATAGGTTTCTCTGTCTACCTTTGGCTGCCCCTGCCTCCTTAGTGATGGTATCAAAGGCATGGCCACCACCACCCAGCAAGAACTAGTTTAAAATTAAGCTCCTTTGGGCTTAATTTTGTTTTGTTTTGTTTTTTGCAATTGAGATATTATTTATCTTCTGAGCTGTTTGTGTGGTAACCTGTCATAAAGAAGCTGTTGTTATAATGGCTGTCTCCCAGGTGACCGACATACACCCTGTCCCTTTAGGTTAACACTTCAGTATTTAAATGTTGTTTGTGTCTGTGAGCACAGTTGATCACAGCCTGGAAAAGCAAGGCAGTAGTTCTCACAGAGCCAACAGTAATGTTCAGTGTCTTCTCGCCTCTGTTTCAGGCTGTGACCTCTCTTTTCCCAGCAATAAACTGGTCTCTGGAGACCACTGTAAACTTACAGTGGATAAAAAATCTGGCCAGGTGACACTGGAAGATACCAGGTGAGCACTTTATTTTTCTCTTTCCTTTTGTAACTTAGGAAGCTGACATGTTGCTACAGTTTAAGAGAGGCTTACTTTTTCTAAACTGCTGCTCAGGTTCTGAAGTCATCAGGCTGTACATTCTCTAGTTTCCAGCATGGGATCCTGGCTGTGGTTTAGTTCCTATAGCTCATTTTCCTAATTAAATCAAATATGGCTCGTATGACATAAGAAATAAGATTTAAAATATATTGATAGTTTTTTCTTTTTCTTTATTTGAAAATAGATTTTTTTCATACAGTATATTCTGATTGTGGTTTCCTCTCCCTCTACTCCTCCCAGTTCCTTTCTGCTTCACCTCCCATTTCCACCCCACTCTTTCTCTCATTAGAAAGCATGCATATAAATAACAATAATAATAAAAAATATAATATAGTAAGAGGAAACTAAAACAAACAAATTGGAATAATAAAACAGAAGGAAGAAACCCCAAGGAAAAGCACTATAAAAAGATACAAACACAGAGACACATCTATTTGCACATTCAGGAATCCCATAAAAATACAAAACCAGAAGCCATAATATGTCTGCAAAGGACATTATGGTAGAAATAAATAAGAAATTAAATTTTTTAAAAAGAGAGAAAAATAATAATAAAAGCCCTGACACAACATTATGAAACAAAGAACCTTTAAAGATGCTATTGGCATCTACTGCTGGGTCTTAGTGAGTGGGTTCTTTCTGGATGCTCTTAGGACAATCTCCTGTCAGAGGTTCTGCCTTCTGGAGCAGAGGTGGGTTGGAGGAGAAGCAGGTAGGCAAGCCAGAGACACAAGGACAGGTTGGGTAGGTGGAAGTAATAAGTAGAAATTATAGCAGAGTATTTGGATTTCAATCTGAGAGCAGGAGTTCATTTGTTGAGAAAGAGTATGAAAATGACAATTAGTGGATGCTTGGTTGTACAAGGCTAGTTATGATTGTGTCAATATTGTCGTCTACATACTGTTTTATCAGTTTTACTGGGACATTACAGGAAATGACTAAACTGGAGTTGGCATAGAGGCCTGTGAGAGGCCCCTTACGGAGTTTTCTGATGGCAAAGGATTACATTGAATATTCCACTTTGACCTGTATTCATTGGTCCAATGCCTGCCTTTGCCACACCTTCTGCATAATTCAGAAGGGACATTCTGATTGGATTATTCTTAGAAAATACATTGTTTCTAGAACACCCTGTCTACAATCCCTTTTAAGGTGACCTTGTTTGCTGAATTATAATATTTGACATTTTGACTTTTCCTTAAACCTCTGGAAATCACCTCTCATCTCCATGCAACATCATGTTCATGAGATTCAATGTTAATTGTATTTCTGATCCATTCATCCAAAGGTGCTGACCTTGCCTTTAATGGCATAATTATCCTTTTGCATAGAGAACTGGCATTTTCAGAAGCCAGAGATTCAATTATTATTTGTCTAACTTCTGAATTTTGTATCATTCTATTTACTGCTGAAGTCCATCTTTGTAAGAAATCCATATAGACTTCCATTGAGCCCTGTATAACTTTAGTAAATGATCAGTTTTCTGTTTCTCTAATTCTCTCACAAGCATTCAAAGCTGCTGCGGGGCATAAACCCAGGGTGTGGTCATCAAATACATCTGCCTTTCTAGAGTAGCATAATCTCCTTCTCCAAGAAGTTGATCTTGGGAGATTTCCCTACCTCTAGCTTTACTCTTCTGTTCAATAACCTTAGCCTCTTCTCTGAACCAGGTCCTCCTTTATAATTGTGGACCGGGCTCTAAAACACCCTTAACCAATTTTATCCAGTCTTTAGGGATAATTCTATTAGAAATTAATCATGAGTTTAACATTTGCTTCACCATAAATGAATGCATGCCATGTGAGACTTTTGCTTCCTTGAATCTCCTTAAATCTAACATTGGCACAAGAGCCCAGTTAGCTGTAACAGAGCTTCTGCCATTTGGCAATACCTTCTGGATATATTAAGGTTGTTTGTCTGAAAACCTTAGGCTGTTCCTCTTTATTCTTATAATGCAACGCTAAAATTGATTCTCCATTAAATTCCTCTTTCTGGATTTGAGTATCTTTGTAATCTGTTTTACTAGGTTTTTCTAAGGCCTGTATCCAACTTTTTTAAGTTGATAAGACAAAAATGATAAATCCGATAATGTTTACAATTGACATTACATAAATCCCATCTAAATTAGATATCCTCTCATTTAATTGTTCAGTTTTCAAACTGCCTAGCATATTATCATATAGAGACCCAAATCCCTCCATTGTAATCATTTTTTTTCCTCTTTTTGTTTGTTTTATTTTGTTTTGTTTTGTTGAGACAGGGTTTCTCTGTGTAACAGTCCTAGCTGGGAACTAGCTCTTGTAGATCAGGCTGGTCTTTAAATATGCCTGCCTCTGCCTCCCAAGTGCTGGGAGTGCATCACCACTGCCCAGCTTTCCCCCTTTATTTTATGTGAGAAAAAACTCTGTCTTTTAACTAATTCCTCTCTTGTCTAATTCCCAATTGTCTTAACAAATCTACTGACGATGTTGATGAAGACGTGAGGCTGATTGCTGCTGTGTAGAACAGTAAACGCCTGACTGGATTTCAAGGCAGCTCCTAGTTTGGCAGCAGCCCGAGAAGGGTGTTCAGGGAGAGTCTGCAACCTACAGTGGTGGTGGTTAGGGTTGTCTGAAAACACACGGGAATGTTCGGAGAAAGCTTGTGTGGTAGGGGACTGCATGAAGGCAGAACCAGCCAGTCTAGTGCTGGTGAGTTCTGTGACATTTGGAGCCCAGGTGCTTCTGGAATTTGGGCGGCAGCTGGAGACTGTTTCAGAGAGGCTACAACAGGAAAATCCCAAACTTGCTCAGAGGCTTGGGAAAAAAAAAAAAAAGAAAGCCTAGCCAGGTGGGCCTGGAGCCTGACATGCAACTCTGGCCTGTACTGGTGTCTTTTTCGTGAATTCATACCCCAAACGTTGGGTGCCAAATTTAGCATGAATAATAAAACTCAGAGACAGATATTGTGGCTCAACCTGAAGATCAGAAAAAGCAAAAGCAGCCAAGCCACTAGAGAGCTCTTTCAGAAAATCTGCAGACTGAAAAAGAACGAGTTACTATCTCATCCCGCCTTATATTCCTCTCTAATGCTGGGGTTAAAGGCATGCACTACCATCACTGCCAGGCCTCTACGGCTAGCTAGTGTGACTTCTGGGATTAAAAGTGTGTGCCCCACTGCCTGGCCTGTATGCTGACTAGTGTGGCTGTTTTGCATTTTGTTCTTCAGGCAAACTTTATTAAGATACAAATGAAATATCACTACAAGTAAGTGGGTAGTAACAGGCAAGTTAAAGTCTTAGAGTATTATCAGGCAGTATATATGCCTATGTGAAACTCATATAGAAATGGTTAAGTAGTTTCTTTTTTGTCTTTTTATTATTATTATTTATTAAAGACATGATTTCTCTATGTAACAGCTCTGGCTATCTTGGAACTCACTTTGTTTATCAGACTGGCATTGAACTCACAAGTGCCGCATGTAACTCAGTACTGGTGTGTGGGTTCCCACAGGTGCGTGAAATGAAGTCTCAGAGACACATGAGAATGAACTTCAGCTCTGTGGCTGCAGCGGTCTCAGTCCCTGTGAACTGAAGCCCTTTCCCTTTGCCCCTTGGCATCCTTATTTTTTCCCTATGTTTACACTTTAGCTAGTAGATTTCCTTATCTCAAAATAAATTGAATGAAGTTTCCAAAACCACAATGCTAGGTGCAAATACCTGATTCATGAGGTACCATGTTTTTCTGGGTTTCCTCTAAACCAAGTTTTGCATAGGCTTTGTATCCATGGGAAACTCCCAGACAAGATTCACAGGGCAACGAAAGGTATCTGTAACACAAATGATGGATTAGGAGCTGAGTGAAAACTCCAAAGCCAGGCCAAGAATAGCCCAGCAGGGTTTCATGTCTAGTGGAGGTTGCTTGCTAACCCTCTGGCATCAGGCCAGTGGGACACTATGCCACTCAGAGAGACTTGGCAGCTTCTGCCTATCAAGTGCTGGGATTATAGGTGTTTGCCATACCAGTTAGTTTCTTTTCCCTTCCGAGTATTTTCAAAATGGTAATCCTGAGCAGATTTCTTAATAGTAGCAGAAAGATGTTAACCCTACTTAATTATTTTGAGTAGGGCAACTTATGCTTTTGTTTTCTTTACAGCACCAATGGAACAGTAATCAACAAGCTGCAAGTTGTTAAGAAGCAGACTTACCCTTTGCAGAGTGGGGATATCATCTATTTGGTATACAGGAAGAATGAACCAGAACAGAGTAAGAGAGAAAAATTTACTTTTCCCAGGTGTTGCATCAAGAAGCTGTCCAACTTAGGCTGGAAAACACCCTCAGAAAGAACACATGTTGAAGCAGGCATTTTTATAGAAAGTGACAATTACGGAGTTTTTTGTTGTATGCACTTGGATGGAGTGCTGACTTTTGGGGCACAGCTTTTCTTCAAGAATGCCAGCAAGAGCCTCACATCTGATAATGGCAGCTAAGGAGGAGTAAATGGGCTGGGCTGGGCTAAACAGTAGAATTGGAGTGTGGAAATAAATCCAGATGGGGCCCTGGAAGCCATTGCTAGGTCTACTCTTGGAGACTTTACAAAAAGCAGCAAAAGGTTAGACTGGACCGGTTCCATATAGGATAAGGAGAGTTGTTAAAAATCTTTGAAAGTCACCCTGAAATAATTGAAAAGCATCATAAACTCGGTAAGGAAGGAAAAAGAGGCCACTAATATTTCTTAAGTCCTCTTAATGTAAAGCATCTCTTGCCTCATAGAAGGAACTCGAATCTTTTCCTTCTAATGGCTTGCAGTTATTAGTGAAGCATGTCTTTTTTACCATTGTCTGCTTTCTGCGACTATTTTTCCCTTTGGTTGCTTGCTTATATTTAGGTTGGTAAAATTGTGGTTTGATTTTGTTAGAATCACTTAAACTGTTGAATGTTGCTAGATGGTAAGTGAAGATAATCAAGACATGTGATATGATCAAAGGTGAACAGGAGAGATGAGGTCTCACTTTCCACTAGGGCCACCACTCCCTGATTTGATTAATTTCCTTTTAGATGTGGCATACCTCTATGAATCTTTAAATGAAAAACAAAGCTTGCCTCAAGAATCCTTTGGTAAGTGAGCTTATGGCAAAAGCCTAGGTGCTGTAAAGGCCTTTTGAGTTCTAGGAATGGCCATTCAGTCAGTCCCCAAAGTGTCTTTCTGAGTTCTGAATGTACTCTCTTTATTTTTGTGCCTGTAGAAGCCAATAAAGAAAATATGTTCCATGTGACCAAAGATTCCTCAGGTCTGGGGCAGGGTGATGACCTCCAGGTTCCACTATTGTCACCCATGGCTGAAACATGCTTGGAGGAACCACAGCCATCAACATCGACATCAGACCTCTTCCCCTTGGCCTCTACCTCTTCTGTGGAGCCAGAGCTGACCTCTGCAGGGCAAAAACATTCCTCTAGCTCTGGTGAGATGGGGAGCACAATGACAATTGCAGTTTTTGTTCCTTGAGATACAGTAAATCCATTCATCAGTAAGTGTTCTGTAGTCATGTATACTGACTTATTTCAGTCCCAGGAAAAAGACTTATAAGGACCATGGTAACATAGTATTTTTGTAATTTCATCTAAATATATTTCATATACTATAAATGTCACTAAGTTAAAGTATAGCAATCAGTGTTTTAGGTACATTTACAAGGTTATATGGCTATCACTGGTATTTGTTTAAAGACAGGGTCTCTCTGTGTAACAGCCCTAGCTGTCCTGGAACTAGCTCTGTAGACCAGGCTGGCCTCAAACTCACAGAGATCCACCTGCCTCTGCCTCCTGAGTGCTGGGATTAAAGACGTGCCATGACTGCCCATGGCCATCACTGTTAATTGCAGAATATTCTATCGCATAAAGGGAAACTCATGTCTCTATGCATTTATTTGTATGTCTGAACATTTTGTGTTCATAGTCATACAGTATGTAGTTTTATGACTGGGTTCTTTATTTATCATGTTTTCAAGGTTTATCCAGAACTGTGTGTTGGTTAGAACCAGTTTTACATGCCCTGTTTCTTATGCCTTGTCCTTTTTTCTTTTTTGGTTTGATCCCCAACAACACACATACATAAATACTCAAAACCTACCTCACCATTACATTTAAATTCTATTTCATCTGTCCATGTGCATGTAGTCTGATACGACTATTAACCTTCTGATTTCAGATTTCCTAGAATGAATAATGTATATCTATTTGTAATTTCTATTCTCATATATATATATATATATACCACCATTCCACTTCTTTTGTAATTTTTAAGAATGAAGATTTTTTATCTATATGCTGAAGTATTATACTAACAAAATAATTATAGTTAAAACTTAGTGCCTACTAGATGTGAGATGGTATAATAAGTACTTTTTATATGTCCAGTTTCCCTATCTGGAGCCTTTATGTAATCTTTGTCCTCAAATAAAAAGCATGGCTGAAGACAGGCGATAGTGGCACACGCTTTTTAATCCCAGCACTCAGGAGGCAGAGACAGGCGGATCTCAGTAAGTTCAAGGCCAGCCTGGTCTACAAGAGCTAGTTTCAGGACAGGCTCCAAAGCCACAGAGAAACCCTGTCTTGAAAAACAAAAACTAACAAACAAACAAACAAAAAAATCATGGCTGAACATAAAGGCTCTGAAGATCAGAGGATGGATAGGTTCCAGGGCCAGGAGGTGGTCTGGGAAGTTAGATTCTTGTTCTTTCTTTAGTATATGAGTTACTTTATTCCTGAAATAATTCCCCTACCCCTCTTTTTTTGCTTTCGATGGTATAATCCAGTTTCTTCTTTTTTCAAATACTAGTGCTTATCATTTGAATATTATAAAGTAGATATGTATTATGCTATAATAGTATGGATAAGCTAGAGAATAATGAAAAGTTTCCTGACTTTTCAATCGAGTTCACTCAAGTTGCATGTGATACTTAAGCTTCTATCTATTTAGGTGATAACTCTACTTGTTAGTTGCTATTATTTGCTTTACCATACTTCCTGTTCCTGTCAGAAGTGTATCTATTTCATACCTCTTTTGGGTGTGTTTAGTATACATTTTGTGATTGCAAGAATGTGTACCTGTGCATATTAGACCTAGTATTTAGGGACAGTCTTATTGTGGACCTCCATGCATGTCTTTCCATGTGAATGTGCCACTTGCCTCTAGCTTCATTAGCACAGAGATGGACTCTAGTGCCTTTTAAGTTGTGACGCATATGGATGAGTATTTATATAAGACATGATGCGTGTGAGATCTATAATTACATAATGTACTTTATTAAATCAGTAACTCCTGATTCTTTCTTTTGAAGTGGATAAATCAGAACCTGTCTTATTTGTCCCTTTTTACAGGACTTGGGAAAGCAGGCATCTCTCCAAAAGAATGTAGTCCACTTGTTGCAAATCATGAACTCTCTAGCCTTTCTCCAGGTCTCCAAGACAAAGAAGCATCCTTCTCTTTGTTGGAAACTGAAGACAATGAGGAATTGGAGCCTGCCAAAAAAAAGACAAAAGGAGGTTAGGCTCACTGCTCTGTGCATCCTTTGTACTCTTGTGCTCTGTGCTGTGCTGGCTTTGCCTACAGGGGATTCCCGGCTTTGCCTGCGGGGGATTCCTGCTTTTTGCAGAAGTATGTGGATTTGCCTCAGGTTTGTACTGTAACAACTTGCATTTTCTGTATGAAAGTCTAAGATTCTTCCTGTTTGCATAATTTAAGTAGAACTGTTCACTACTAGGTCAGTTAGATAAGAAAACTGTAAAGAAGACCCAGGGCAGAGAATAACTGCATTTATTTCCATCTAGGTGGCTTTTAAAGTTGTATGCTATTTTTGTTCCTTTTCAGATGGGCTTTTGTTATATAACCCTGGTTAGCCTTGAACTTGCTTTGTAGACCAGACTGGTCTCAGACTCACAAAGAGCCACCTGACTCTGCCTCCCAAGTGTGCCATCATATGCAGCTTATAAATCTAACTTGTAAAAATAAAGTAAAAGTTGAGCCAGGTATAATGTCACACATCTGCAATCCCAGTTCTGAGGAAATGGAAACAGGTGAATCGGACCTTTAAGGTAATCCTAAGCTATAAAATGAGTTCGAAACTAATCAGAGCAACATAAAAACAGCTTAAGAAACAATAATAGTAGTAGTAGTACTTTGTGTATACACTTATAAATGTATCCAGAAAAAGAACCATTTTAAAGCCACGAGTTTTATTTCCAGGACTTTCTTTTGTGCATGGGGTCATGTTTAAGCAAAAATGACATTTACAAAAATACAATACAAAAAAAATACTATACAACTGGTCCTCCCTCTTTCTCTTTCTCCCTCTCCCATGTTATCTTAATGTCTTATGCATATGTGCAAACATTCTGAGTATCCTTTTTTCTGTGTCTTTTAGGTCAGCAACTGTTCTTCTAAACCAGAATTTAGGCACAAAGGAATATGTGACTTATTTGGGATCATCTTAAAAAATAGTTTTTAAATAAAAAAAAATAGTTTTTATATAGCCAGGCATGGTGTCACATTCCTTGAATCCCAACTTTATTCTAGGGCAATGAGTTTCCTGAACAGCCAGGGCTACATACAAAGACCCTGTCACAAAAAAACGGCTACAACAAAAAAAAGTCTTTATAAGTGGCTTTGTTTCCTCTGCTGTTGGATGCACATTAGAAGATCTGAGGATCTCCTGTGTCTTCAGATGAAGTGATTGTGACTGTTCAGACTTACCCTTTGTCTTATAGATGAAGAGATTGACTTGAACCTGCAGTTATTGGTTGCAGACCAGTGTGGAAATGCCCAAACCTCATGTGAGGATGTCAGAGTTGCCTCTGTGAAGCCAGACAAGATGGAGGAGACACTAACATGCATCATCTGTCAAGATCTTCTGCATGACTGTGTGAGGTGTGCTGCTTCATATCCTAGGGTTGCTTCACTAGCACTAGCTCCTTTGACAGGTGTAGGGAAATGATTAAATAAAGTAGACTTTGATCCTCTTTTGCCCTGGAATCTGCTCAGGTTTTCATTTTCCTTTTACTTGTGGTGTCAACAAGGAGAAATTCTCAAACCCAGTGACCAGGGCTGTAGAATCCATGAGATTTGGTCACTCTTGGTTTTGACTGACACAGGCAACCTGGTCTTTTCTTTGTAGGAGGATCATGTGAATATACTGGGTTTCAAAGATTTTCTCAATAAAGACATAATACTTAAAATGAAGTTACCAGGATTATCTTTGGGAGAAACTTCTCTTGGGTTTTGTTTGGAAACTTGGGAGGTAGATACTACCCAACTTTCTGTTGCTTCTTTTCCTGAAGTTATGATCTGCTCTTTGTTCCCCCTGAAAACAGACATATAGCACTGATTTTTTTTTTTATCTTCTAATACTGAGCTTTAGTATTTTTAGGTTAGATGATAGAATTCTCCACAACTGGCTTACAGTTGGGGATCCAGCTTGCATTCCTGTTTGGGTAGGCCTGCTATAGGTGTCGTCTGAATATCATAGTGGCATATCTTTGGAAGATTTTGTCAGGAAATGTGTTCTTTGTTCCTTCATATTCTGCCAGTTTGCAGCCTTGTATGCACACATTTTGTGCAGCTTGCTACTCTGGCTGGATGGAGCGTTCATCTCTGTGCCCTACCTGCCGATGTCCAGTGGAGCGCATCTGCAAAAACCACATCCTAAACAACCTCGTGGAAGCGTACCTTATCCAGCACCCAGGTCAGTTTCACTGACTTTTCCCTTTTAGGGACCTGGGGTTGTGAGCTCTGCTCTGGGCAGTCTATATCATCTCTCTAGTTCTGTTTCCCTTGCCAGTGAATTTTGTTATGGCCTTTTTATTTAGATAAGAGTCGCAGTGAAGAAGACGTGAGAAGTATGGATGCAAGGAATAAAATAACTCAAGACATGCTGCAACCCAAAGTCAGGAGGTCTTTCTCTGATGAAGAGGGGAGTTCAGAGGACCTGCTAGAGCTATCAGATGTTGATAGTGAATCCTCAGACATCAGGTTAGACATGTTCCTGGCTCATAGTGGGGCCTGGGGTTAAGAAATACATTAATACTGTGCTTTACTGTATTGTGGAGTGTATAGCTAGAGCACTTCAGTAAGTCAGTTTGCTTAATGTTTATAGCTTGTTTCCTCAAATGTATGGCCAGACTGGATGAACTCTTGAGCAACAATGAGTAAGTTAAGAGCCTCGGGTAGTCTCCACGGTCTTTTTTAATTAATTAATTAGGTCTTTTATATATATACATATATATTGAGACAGGGCCTCCCTATGTAGCCTTTGCTATCTTGGAATTCACTGAGTAGACCAGGCTGGCCTTGACCTCATGGTGATCTACCTGCCTTAGCCTCCTGAGTGCTAGGATTAAAGGCCTGTGCTACCACCACATCTAGCTTGGTTATCTTTATGTATAGCCCTGGATGCCCTGGACTATGTAGCCCAGGCTGTCCTTGAACTCACAGAGATTTGCTTGCTTCTGCCTCTTGAGCAGTGGAATTAAAGGCATGCACCACCATGTCCAGCTTCTTCAGTGGGTCTTGAACCCCACATCCTTACCCTCACTTTCTTAGGCTCCCCATCATAAGTTCTGATTCACTAGCTGTAGCAGAGAAATCATATGTATTGTTTTTCCCACATAAGCACACCTAATTCTTGTAGTTAGAGACTGTGAGTCCTTGGATGTAATGGTAGTGTTACAATATCTTAGAGTAGTATCACAGGAAAGGTATAACCCCCAGGCTGAAAGGACACAGCCCTTTGAGACCCAATTTTACTTGCTGACACATTAGTTTCAGGTCTACACTGTACGCCTGATATTTAAAAAAAAAAAATAAAGATTAACCTCTCCTGGATTACAGATTTCAAGACTAGCCTGTGAAACTTAGATTCTTTTTGTTTGTTTGTTTTTGTTTTTTGAGACAGGGTTTCTCTGTGTAGTTTTTGGAACTGTTCTGGAACTAGCTCTTGTTGATCAGGCTGGCCTCAAACTCACAGACATCCACCTGCCTTTGCCTCCTGAATGCTGAGATTAAATGTGTATACTACCACCGCCTGGCTGAGAAATTTAAGTTTCTTATCTCAAAATAAAAAGCATTTTAAAAAGTTTTTGGAAGTGTAGCTCAGTAATGGAGTGTTTGCCTAGAATGTGAGAATTGACCATGAGGTCAATCTGTCATATTATGAACAACAACAACAAAAAATCCCCCAAACAAAACAAATTTGGATGTGGCTGCTGACACCTGTAATTCCAGTTCACTAGGACCCTCTTGCCTCAGTCTTAACAGTGCTGGGACTACAGCTGTGCTCTGATTTCAACAAAGCAAGAACATACTGCATTGAATGAGCTAGCAGTACTTTCAGTGTAGTTTTCTCTTACGGAAGTGTTCCTAAGAGAAAACTCTTATTGGATTTCTTGACCTTTTCATGAGCCTCTGAGCCCATGTCCTATTGAGTAGGGACTGAGTGGTCCAGGATGAGTATGCTGAAACACAGGGTATGAGGGATTTAACACAGAAGTAAGCTGAGCCCAGAGCAGCTATCATGTGGTGGATGTTGTTCTCTCTCTCTCAGATTCCTATTCCAGGTGGTTATGGCTAATGTCCTGCTAGTGGTGGGAGCTGGGCAGAAAGGAGGGGTCGGCTTCTTTCTTTACACACATTGAAGCAGTGTTGAAGATGAGTAGAGGTAGAGCAGAGGCTTTGAAGAGTAGTAGCCCAACAACTGGAGCTGGAGGTAGATGAGAATGTAACAGTGATGTCTGCCTGTTCCTTTGTGACTTCAGCTCTGCTTGTTCTTCTCACAGTCAGCCATATATCGTATGCCGACAGTGTCCTGAATACAGAAAGCAAGCAGTGCAGTTTCTTCCTTGCCCAGTCCCAGATAGCGAGCTGAGAGCTTCACAGGCCCTTGGTGGAGAAGCACCATCAACCTCTGCCAGCTTACCAACAGGTAAAATAGTGGTATCTAAATGTGAGTTTTTCCTTCCATTGTGTTACATCCTTGTGATTCTTGTTCTAGTTTCCTATGGTGGGATTCCTCTGTGATGTCTTTCTTGCCCTCTAGTTTCATATTTCAGCAGTCCTCTTGCCTCTCATAGCCTCTTGCTTGGCATAACCAGTATTGGTAAGAAATTAAGGGAGCTGGGCATGGTAATGTGTGCCTTTAAATCCCAGCATTTGGGAGGCAGAGGCAGGCAGATCTCCATGAGTTCCAGGCCAGTCTGGTCTACAAAGCAAGTCCAGGATAGCCAGTGCTACACAGAAAAACTCTGTCTTGAAAAAACAAAAAAACAAAAAAAAAAGGAAAAGAAAAGAAAAAAATTAGGGAAGCATGGCTGAGACAGGAGTATCTCTATGAGTTCAAGGCCATCTGGTGGGGGGAGGGAGGGAGAGAGGGGGGGGGAGGGAGGGAGAGAGAGAAATTAGGTGAATATCTGTTTATTTGAGGGTCTCCCCTTTTGGACACACCTGGTAATTAACAGTCCTGGTTTTAACTTTTGGTCTGTATTCAGCCTACTGCTTCAGGCAGTTTGTTTGGTGGGGTTTGCCAAAACCAAATTTTGTATCTGTCACCTAATTAGAGATTGGCTTCTTTCTTAAGAGCATGTGCAAATAAATTCCCATAGTCTGTCTTGCATCTCTGTAGAGTTGCCCTCTAAATAATTTCCCATCAGTTGTGTATTTCTAACAGATAGGTCCCCCGATGCATTGAGAAGAGCAAGAGATGAGCTGAGATATAGCTCAGTGTAGAGGACATACTTATTTAACATTTGCAAGGCATTTGGTTCTACCCCAAATATAACGATGGAAAGAGAAAAAAGAGAGCTGTTTACTTGCATGTGGCATGAAGTTCTTAGCTCTAAGTGTTGAAGCCTAGCAACCAGAACTGGCTGCAGATAGAATAACAGTATCCTCTGCCTGGAGTTGGCTACTTTAGTTCTAGCTTTGCCTGTTCTTAACTGCAGTTAAGCACTGTGATCATTGCCAAATTGAAAATAGCCTTTGGAACCCTGACCCTTTACCTGCTATTTAGCCTAAGTGTGCTAAAAGGCCACTAACCTAGGGTTGTAATTAAGAGCCACGTTCTTGGCAACCCTACTAGAACATTGTTCCAGGCCTCCCTGTCACTTCTAGAACCCATAGTTGGGACAGCAAGGCAGTATTCAGCAACCAGAGATAGATACTTTACCACTATCTAGGAAGGACTTTTTGATCTTTTGAAATAGTCTCAATTTATAACTCAGGCTGTCCTAAAATTCAGTATATATCTCAGGCTAGCCTTGAACTTGTCACCTTCCTGCCTCAGCTTCCCAATAGCTAACATTTAGGTGTATACTCACTCTTATGCATGCCTTGAACTCCCTTAGTACAGTTACTTTCCAAAAAAAATTTATTTATGTATGTATGTGTACATATAAATGGGTATTTTTGGTGCTTGGGATTGAGTCTAAGGCTTCTCAAATGCTAGACAAGTACTCACTGAGCTATAACCATTGAATTCCCATATTTCAAATGGCAGAATATCATTAGACCACTTAGGAAGTAGTTTTAATTCCTCCCAAATCCTGTCCCTCCTCCTGTGTTGCCTCTCTAGATGAAAAAAAAAAAAATTTTTTTTGGAAGCACAGCTTTATTTCTTCAGCAACAAACATTTAAGCACCAGACTAATCAAGTGGCCCCTAAGTACCTGAAGACCAAGTCAGGCAAAAAATATTAGGCCCCACATTTAAGTAGCAGCTACTATTTCTGGACTCTTGCTTGTACTGCTTAGGAGGGACCGGACATAAGGTCAAACCTGAGCGCCTTCTCCCAGCCAGGCTTAACGAGAAACTGGAGGCCCAAAGCGCTGTATAGTGTTCACCACTAGGGAAAGCTGGTCAAGAAAGTTCATGATGGAAATTCGGAGGAAGCGAGAGCCTTCCGATATCCAGTGTACTTCCAGCACGCAGCCGCTCACTTTAAGCTCCTTCGCCAACAGTCCTTGGTGCGGTTCGGCATCAGGAGCTAGGGACCCACAGGCGATTTCTGCCTCCAAAGAGGTCGGGAAAGGCACTGTAAGAACGAATCTGTGATGTCGGATCCCCGGCCTTTGGGTTAAAGGCATGGTGCTTTGGCTCGAACCGGAGACTTCCGGTGCTCGTGCAACAGGGTGAGCTCCACTGGGAATAACTGCCACTGTGCCTGCATTGCCGGGACAGCAGCGGCTAGTCAGTGAATCCGCGCCATGTGCAGTGTGGCCTAACCCTCTATGTAGACTTTATGTCTACTGCTGCTCCACTTTCCAACCCATCCTCCGCCACCTCTACAACCCAGAGCCCTAGATGAAAAATTTTTGTCAGCTACCTTTCACCTGGTGTCTGGACATATTCTGACATAAATATGTATGTGCTTCAGCAGCCCAGGATTATATGTGCCCTCTTCAAGGAAGCCACGCCATTTGCACCTGTTGCTTCCAGCCTATGCCTGACCGAAGAGCTGAACGTGAGCAGGATTCCCGTGTTGCCCCTCAGCAGTGTGAGTGTGTTTGTCTCCCTCAGGTGCCCCCTCCTGAATGTGCAGGAGGACATTCTTGTGCATTCTCCATGGCTTGATTTTTTTTTAATTAAATCACTGATTGGCCCATTAGCACTAGCTTCTTCTTATTACATGGCTTGATTTTTCAGATGAAATTGACTTTAGGCTATAAAACAAAGATACATTTTTCATCTGCATATAATCAGTTGATCCCACATGAGCATATTGAACACTTATTTTTTCCACCAGTGGATAACACTGCCCACACTTCCAGATGTGGGTGGTTATATATTTCTATATCCATTCTCATATCAGAACTATAGTCTTTATATAATGTGTTACTTACAAATCCAGTAGATGAAATACCTTGTGTTTAATCTACATTTCACCATTAAAACAGTTCTTTAGATAGAGAGGTAGTTAAGTGGTGGAACTCTTGCTTAGCATGTGTAATCTCGGTTTCATTCTTTGTATTGTAAAACATCAGAAAAATAAATGGAGCTCTTCATTAATGATTTTTTGAATATGCTTTTGTTTGAAATGCTTGTTCATGTCTATTGAATTTTGAAGTATTTCTCAACTTGAGAGTTCCTTGATCATTATTGTTGTTAAATGAAATAAATCATAAATTTATGTGGTCACATCACAAGTCTCTGCAGTGCCTGAGCTACTCTTCTGTGGCACAATGTATGATACAGTACAAGCTCTCCACTGCAGTGATGTGGTGGGTTTTGTTTGCTTGGAGACTGCTCTGGGGAGGTGGTCCTCCTAGCCTAGACTTAGTGCAATACAGAAGAGGAGACAGTAGCACAGTAGCAGTATGCATTCTGGAATAGGCAGCTAACAAGCTCCAGGCATACCAGGGTGACCTCTAGGCATGTTAAGAAGAATCCATGGACGAGTCCTGAGAATACTGACATCTGAAAAATACAGATCAGCAAGTGGCGACTGAAGTTAGGGTCTTAAAATTTTGCTAAGAGGGCAGTCTTTACTTTTGACTAATTTATAGAGAAATGCTTTTTATAGATACAGGCAATTACAAAGTAATTATACTCTTAAAAAGGTTTAATTATTCAATCCTGTAAGAATTTCAGCTAGGATTATTTACTAGTGTATTCTATGAAATTGCATTGTGGAGAACATTAAACATTAAAAACCAACCCAGGGGGCTGGAAAGATTGTTCTTCCAAAGGTCCTGGGTTCAATTCCCAGCAACCACATGGTGGCTCACAACCATCTGTAATGAGTTCTGGTGCCCTCTTCTGGCCTTCAGGCATGCACACAGACAGAATATTATATTCATAATGAATATTTTTAAAAAACCAACCCAGACACAGAAAGACAATTATCATATGTACTCACTCATAAGTGGTTTTTAAACATAAAGCAAAGAAAACCAGCCCACAAATCACAATCCCAGAGAACCTAGACAATAATGAGGACCCTAAGAGAGACTTACATAGATCTAATCTACATAGGAAGTAGAAAAAGACAAGATCTCCTGAGTAAATTGGGAGCATGGGGACCTTGAGAGAGGATTGAAGGGGGAGGGGGAGGCAGGGAAGGGAGCAGAGAAAAATGTAGAGCTCAATAAAAATCAATTTAAAAAAAAGTAGAGCTCAATAAAAATCAATTAAAAATAAAAAAAAATAAAATCAGTAAAACATTTAAAAAAGAATTTCAACTAGTGTATTTACTAGTGTATTCTATGAAATTGCATTGTGGAGAATATTAAACATTAAAAAACCTTTTCTATAAGGGAATGCAGAATAATCATAAATAATGAAAACATTATTTGTGGTAGGTAGAAAAGCTATCTGCAGACATGAATGTGCAATTACTTCAAGTTTGTCACATAGTCAGAGCTGGGAAACAATGAACCAGGACTGTTTGGGTACTGGGGTCATAGACCAAGCTGTTTTTTTTTTTTTTTTTTTGGTTTTTCGAGACAGGGTTTCTCTGTGGCTTTGGAGCCTGTCCTGGAACTAGTTCTTGTAGACCAGGCTGGTCTCGAACTCACAGAGATCTGCCTGCCTCTGCCTCCCGAGTGCTGGGATTAAAGGCGTGCGCCACCACCGCCCGGCGACCAAGCTGTTTTTAAATTAACTTTTAATTATCACAATTCTGTCACCTTTGATTTTAGATGTTATCTGGGACGTTGTCTCTGCTCCCTAGTTCCATGAGAACACCTCAGAAAGACTGTCTTCAAAGAGAGTTGAGCTCTTGAGTCTGGTTCTAAATTTCCTCAAGTATGAGAACAGGCACAGTTCTAGGTCCCAATTGATCAACTAACTGTCTTCTGTCCACAGGTGCAGTATGCCTGCAACCCTTCTGCCATTTGTATTGGGGCTGCACCCGGACTGGCTGCTTTGGCTGCTTAGCCCCTTTCTGTGGTAATGTCAGCTCTTCAACCTAGTTGCTTTGACTTTTCATTTGTTATCTTGATGAACTTGGAGTAGGTGGTATTGAATTGTGACCTGATGTGTTCAGAGAGAAAAGAGGCTGCTATGGGCCCTCAAGTGATTGATTATCTGCCTTTTTCTGCTACACTGCAGAGTTCTGTCAGTTTGGAAGTCTCAAACCCATGTTGCTTCAAAAGCAAGTGGTAATAAAATAAGAGAAATATCAGTTTCTTATAAAGGAGAAATTATTTATTCATATAAAACACTATTTCTAAATCCCAGCCCTCCAGAGGATTAGGCAGAAAGATCACAAATTCAAGGATGTCTGGGTGTGGTGTTGCATGCTGTGATTAAAGGCATGTGCTAGCATTGCCTGGCTCCACTAAGAATCATAATAGCTCTTTTCATGTAGGAGAATATTTTCCCTTAGTGCCTATGACCTATCTAGGACAGATTCTTGGCCCCATTAACAGGTTTTGGGTAGGTGTTGCATTTTATAGAGAGGGCCTTAAAGCTGATTTTAAAAGTGGTTGGTTACTTCTATTACATTTGTACTGCTATTGCACCAGTAGATATAGCTGACAGACATGTTTATAGCACACAGGGTCAGTAGTCTCCAGGGATCCACTTGTCTCTCTCCTCCACCAATACTCGTATTGTACACATGCCCTGCTACACTTGACTTTCTTCTTCTTCCTCTTCTTTTTTTGTAGTCATGCTGGGGATTGAAATTCATGTCAGCATGCATTTTAATGACTGAGACATTTCCTAAGCTTGTTGTTTTTTACAATCTGTAATGGAAAAAGATTTGGTTGGGTTAGAGAGATGGCTCAGAGGTTAAAACCACTGGCTGCTCTTCCAAGGGTCCTAAGTTCAATTCCCAGCAACCACGTGGAGCTGTACAACCATCTATAATGAGATATTGTGCCCTCTTCTGGTGTGCAGGCCTACATGCAGGCAGAAAATTATATATGTAATAGATAAATCTTTAGAGAGAGAGAAAGATTTGGTTATCCTATCAGGAAAATAATACTTAAGATGCTGCATTATCCTTATAAAACAGATAATATTCATCCTTCCTCTGGCAGAGCTCAACCTGGGGGACAAGTGCTTGGATGGGGTGTTGAACAACAACAACTACGAGTCGGACATCCTGAAGGTATTGCCCCACACTTGCCTGAGCATCAGTGAAAATCATGAAGTTTTCCTTTAAGTTTTGTGGTTCCTGTTAGGACACACATTTTCTCTTTAGCATTTGCCTGCAGACGTGTACTGCCACAGCTGACAACACACACTGTATTATCTGACCAGTATAATTAGTTAGTTCCATGATTCCATGATATTTATCAGGTTTTCCTTTTATTCTACAATGAGCTGATTTTCTGTTTGCTGATCATTCTGTCAAACCATATGAATTAGTTAATACATCTTACAGAGAGGGTATCTCAATTCTGGCTCTTTTCTCTGGCTTCTTTTTCTGAACATTTTCCTTCCCAAGTTTGAGGAAACTAGCTCAGCTCTTAGGATTGTAACATGTTCAATTCTGCGTGTTATGCTGAGAACTTTGCCTTCCTTGGAGGCCAGTCATTTACCTACACACATCGCCAGACTTAGTTAGCTGAGCACCACTACACTCTACATTAGGTACATGAAAACTTTTTTGTAACAGCCTTGAACAGTGTCTAAATAAAGAAAACCTGGCATTCAGCTATACTTGTCACCATTATGGGGTAGGTGGGCTGGGTGAAGGCAAGTGTAAAAGGGAAAAATTTTCATTAGAGTGTGCTACTGAAAGCTCTTTCTATTCAAGGAGATTTGGCTTCTACCAGCAGTATTCCATAAGTTATATAGGGCAGGCAGTATCTGAATGGTTATTGGTGATTGTCACTTCTCAAGGGTATATGTCTGCCTTTTCAAATAAAAAGGGAAGGAGGCCTCAGCAAGTAGTTTACAAAAGCAGAAGAGTCAGTTTAATGGTTTAATTTTAACTAGGTTAGAAGCAAAGCTATAACTTGATTCTGTTCTCTTTTTCCTATGTTTCTTTTAATAGTGTTTAATATTAAAACTTGCTATTTTCCTTTTTCCCTTCAGTGTCTTATCTTTCCTTGTGCTATGAATGCCTCTGTGGAATTTTCTTAAAAATATTTATTTATTTATTTATTTATTTATTTATTTATTTATTATGTATGCAATATTCTGTCTGTGTGTATACCTGCAGGCCAGAAGAGGGCATCAGACCCCATTACAGATGGTTGTGAGCCACCATGTTGCTGGGAATTGAACTCAGGACCTTTGGAAGAGCGGGCAGTGCTCTTAACCTCTGAGCCATCTCTCCAGCCCCCTCTGTGGAATTTTTTGAGAGAATAGTGATTCTTATTCAGGTCCAAAGGCCAAAGAGCCTCTCGGCAAAGAACTTGTAAGACCTAAGACAGGATTGACTCTAGTTTATTCACTGGCTGTGTGCAAATGCCACTCACTCAAGGGTAGCTGTGCTTTGGCTTCATCTACCTTTTATGAAATGTCCTCTTATTCGTTTTTTGATTCTTCTTCTAAACTGGAATTTCTTTTCACACTTTTTTCCATCACAGAATTACCTGGCAACCAGAGGTCTGACTTGGAAAAATATGTTGGCAGAGAGTCTCCTGGCTCTACAGCAGGGTGTATTTCTCTTATCTGGTAAGCATTGTATAGCCAGCTCTGCCCTCTAGAATGGGCATTAATTTTTAAGAATGGGCATTGGAAAAGCATAAGCAAATATAGAGTAAAAAAAATTAGGAATAGTGTTTTCATGCCCATCCGTTCAGGCTCTTTGAAGAGGCTCCATTTGTGGGTTATATTACAGATGGTGTCCTATTGAGTGTCATGTTTGTACTCAGCATGTATCATACACTCCCTTCTGCCAAGAAAAGTCTAGGCATGGTTTTTGAGGTAGTAGGAACTGGCCAGGGTTCTTGTGCATACTAAGCAAGTACTCTACTGTTGAACTACATCCTAGCCCTGCTTTGGTTTTTTATTATTATTATTATTGGGAGGGGAGAAGCTTAGGAAGGATGATTATGACCCCAATTAGGCTTGGACTTGCTGTATAACCATGGCTGACCTTGATCTTCTGATTCTCATTTCCTTACCTCCTAAGTGCTGGCAGAAGCCAGCCTATACCACCATTTCCAGTTTTATATAGTGCTGGGGATCAAACATCGGGCTTTGTGCATGGTAAACAAGCATTTTACCACCTGAGCTGTATCACCAGCCCTGCCTAGAGTTTTAGTTAGCTTTATTTAGCTACCTCATGAAAGGATATTTTATTTCTTGTTTTTTCATTACATTAATGCCACAACTGTTGAGCACTCAATGATGTACACCTAAAAGTTGTCATTTTAGAATAAATAACTGGTATTTTATGACAGTAGTACATGAGACTTTGCCACTTGAACACACTGTCCTTCTTAAGGTTGTATAGGTTTCCCCCTCATTCCTGAGGCATCCCCTGCCTCTTGGCTTTGCATTTGTCATTTAATTTTGTGAATATGGGAGAAACTGACAGTGACTTTATTCTTATGTCTTTGAATGACTGTTAATAACATTGAAGGTCTTTTTGCATCAATACTTACTTATCTATGATCCTGGACTTTACATACACTTTTTGGGGGAGGGGGGGTCTCTGGCAGCACTGACATGCTATCTTTGTTCAAGTTTACAGTGTTGCCCTTTGTGTTGTAAATATGTTCTTACTATAATATTACTACTTCATGATTTGTGTTTTTATATTTCCATTTAAATTGTAGGTAGTCAAAATTAAATCATTTTTTCTGTGTAATTTTATTTTCAACACATGTAGTTAGCATTCCAAATTTGAAAATGCCTCAGCATTTGTAGCTATAGAGTGCTGAAGACATGATACCACAAGAAGAAAACCTATACCAAACCTGCTATGATGGGTCATGTGGTGAGATGTTGTAGGGAAATGCAAATAGTTCTATCTTTAGAATTGGTCCCCCAGTTCTCATTATATATACATAAATCACCAGGCAATTGTGACACACACCTTTAATTTCAGTACTGAGGAAACAAAGGAGGTGGATCTATCTGAGTTCAATGTCAGCCTGGTCTACAAATTGAGGTACAGGTAAGCAAGGACTCATTGTGAGATCCTAACTTTAAAAACAGGTAGGGAGGCTTGAGAGATGGCCCAGAAGTTAAGAGTACTGGCTACTCTTACAGAGGATCCAGGTTTGGTTCCCTGAACTCACATAATGGTTTATAACTATTCCATAATTCCAATTCTGTGGAATCCAATGCCTTCTGACCTCTGCTGGTACCAGGTATACACATGGTATACATACATACATACAAGCAAAACACTTAAAACACACATTTTTTTTAATCCTTTGGGATATATACACAAATGTCGCAAAATTTGGAAAAACAATCTATAATTCAGAATACCTCTGATCCCACATATTTCAGATAAGGAATAATTAACCACACAAGTGTAACACAAGAGAAAATGTTTCCAGTCTTACTACTTTTGGGGGGATTTTTTTAAAATATTCAATTTTTTTTAATCCATATGAGATTATCTTACTACTAAAAACTAGACTAATGGGGCTGGAGAAATGGGTTAGTGGGATAGCATTTGTTGTTCTTGGAGAGGACCAAGTTCCCAGCACCCACTGGTGACTTGCAACCATCTGTAACTCCAGTTCTAGAGGATCCAGTACCCTTTTCTGGTCTTCTCAGTATTGCACACACCATGATACACAGACATTCAGGTAAGCAATATTCGTAAAATAAAAATAAACCTTTTTTAAAAAACAGCTGAATTAGTACTTTAGATTGGTTTTAGAATTGTTTTCCAGATGTCTAGTCACATTGTCTCTACCTCATTATGGTATTAAGTTTTCCTACTAGTTTGAAGTGTGCCTGTTTTTCTGTTATAAAATGACATTGCCTAATAAATGACTGTGTCCACATGTGGCTACCTTTCCCCAGATTACAGAATCACTGGAAATACTGTGTTGTGTTACTGCTGTGGTCTGCGTAGCTTCCGAGAGCTGACCTACCAATATCGGCAGAACATTCCTGCTTCTGAGTTGCCAGGTAAGGATCCTGTTTCTGTCTGTATTGACTTCCCAACTCAATTCAAATAGGTACTTAGCATAGCTTTATACTCCATACCTAGCAGAAGTTGTAGCATGTAGGCAGAAGACAGGCACACAGGATGGCTGAGGTTGCATTTGCTTTTCAGACTGGGTCAAGACCCATGGGTTTCTAGAGCAAAGCAACATAAAGACACCACTAGACAACTTCATTTTCTTGACTTAGTTTTTAGATAAATTTGTTTTTCTTGTCCAAAAGTCTTGGCATGGTCTATGAAAACTGATCATAAAGAGAGATAAGAGGTAAGCTTAGTAAAAACCTTGTTGTGCTAGCATAAAGACCTGAGGTCAGTCCCCATAGGGGAAAAAAAAAAAAAAAAAAAAAAAAACATGAAATGAAACTAGTATGTGGGTCTTGCACTCAGGTGGGATTTATGGAAACTTAAATCATTTGTAACTCCAGTTCCAGATGATCTGGTGTCCTCTTCTGGCCCCTGTGGGCACCAAGCACATACACAGGGCACTTAGGTGCATGTAGGCGAACTACTCTTATACATAAAATAAAATGTTTTTTTTAAAACAGAAGAAGAAGGAAAAGGCCAGATGTAGCAGCTCATGCTTATAATTCTAGAACTAGGGAGGCACAAACAGGTAGGTCCTTGGTTTGTCCATGTAGCTTAGTCTAATTGGCACGCTTAATGCCATTGAAAGACCTTGCCTCAAACAAACAAGGTAGATGATGACATCGGACACATTGACTTCTGGCTTCTACACATACATTTGTAACCATATACATGCACCTATATATGTCACATACAGAGTGACAAAGATGCTTTTTTGCTCAGAGGGAGTTTTCCTTGTATCTCCAGTTAAATTTATTTAGCTACATGAAAAGTGTGTGATACATCTAATGTAGACATGTACTTTCTTTCCAGTGACTGTAAACATCCCGTCCTGATTGCTACTGGGGCCGGAACTGTCGCACTCAAGTGAAGGCTCACCATGCGATGTGAGTGAAGCTGAGGGACATTTGAGTCAACTGCAGGCCCTCCAGGCTTATGGCTTGGAAAGGCAACAGTAATAGTGAATTGTATGCTAAAAAATGTACTAATTTGGGGACTTATATTACCCTTGGTAGTGGAGTACAAAGTTCCGGGTTCAGTTCCCAGCATCTACTCCACCCCCCAAATTCACATATGTGTACTAATTTAATTCCTATATTTCTTTAAAATTATACATTGTATAAAACAGCATTTTCATATAGAAATTCTGCTCTTATGTTACTGCATTTCTTGAACTGCTTCTATGCAAATATCTGCCCCATTTTTCATATGTGTCTTCATGGTTGGAGTTGCATTATGCTTTATCTGACAGTAGCTCTCTCTTGTTATAACTTAACCACCCCCACTGTGGGTCTTTAACATAGTCTTCAAATGCTATTCATAGCAACATCTGCATTGCCTTATGAAGTCAGCACTCAGCACTAATCTTTTGGCTACTGTTTTTAAACAATTAGTGTTATGGTCCTCTGCTGGTCAATTCACTGGCCAGTATTTAATCTCTACACACAGATTTTTGATTCAGATTAAGGCAATGGAACCAGTGCCCACAGTATGAGAGAGAGACTACAATAGAGATGACTTCTTAATGGGTACTTTTGTAGTATAAAACCTTGTATTGCGCTTGAGCATGAGCAGCAGACACCATCTATTTCAAGAAAGAAAACTTTAGGTTGTAGAGTTGACTCAGCATTTAAAAGTGTATGCTACTCTTGAAGAGGGATCTGAGTTCAGTTCCCAGCACTCACATTGGTCAGTTAGTAACCACCTCTTACTCTAGCTTCAGGGGATCAGATATTGGTGGCCTCCTCAAAAACCCACATACAGGTGTGCATACCTCCACATAGAAACATATACAGAACTAAAAGTGATACAAGTAAATCTTAATTTTAAAAAAAAGAAGGAAGGAAGGAAGGAAGCTGGGTATTTTGGCACACACCTTTAATCCCAACACTTGGGAGGCAGAGGCAGGTGGATGGATCTCTGTGAGTTTGAGCCAGCCTGGTCTACAGAGTGTCTGGGACAGCCAAGGCTATTATAAAGAGAAACCCTGTCTCAAAGGAGGAAAAAAGAAAGGAAGGAAGGACATCATACAGCTAACTCACTTTTGTCCATGGTAATATAGATATGGGTAGCAAAGGCACATGCCACTTTCTCCATGCACTTCTCCAATCTGGCCACTGTCACCTCAGCATCTGCCTCCACCCTGCTAGGTAAAGTGTAGGCAAAGGCATACACTAAGGAAGCACAGCTCTTATTCTCTAATCTGATAAAATACCCAGTGTTTTCATCTTAATTTTAAAATTTAAAAAGAGGAAAAAGAGAGTACCTTTGAAATTTAGTGTCTTTAATATTATTTAAAAATACTTAGAGGGACTAGAGAGGTGGCTCATCTGTTAAGAGCATTTGTTACTCTTCCAGACGACTTAAGTTTGGTTCCCAGCACCCGTGTCAAATATCACACAACTACCTGTAATACCAGCTCCAGGGGATTTGATTCCCTCTTCTGCACCTGTACCTGTACACACATGGTATATACTAAAACAGACATATATAAATACACATAAATTTAAAATTCTTTAAAAACACAATTTTTAGTTAATTTTTATTGAGCTCTACATTTTTCTCTGCTCCCTTCCCTGCCTCTCCCCTTCAGGTTTCTCCCAAGGTCCCCATGCTCCCAATTTACTCAGGAGACCTTGTCTTTTTCTATTTCCCATGTAGATTAGATCTATGTATGTCTCTCTTAGAGTCCTCATTGTTGTCTAGGTTCTCTGGGATTGTGATTTGTAGACTGGTTTTCTTTGTTTTATGTCTAAAAACCACTTATAAGTGAGTACATATGATAATTGTCTTTCTGGGTCTGGGTTACCTCACTCAAAATGATGTTTTCTAGCTCCACCCATTTGCCTGCAAAATTCAAGTGATACTGGTTTTTTTTCTGCTGTGTAGTACTCCATGTGTAAATGTACCACATTTTCCTTATCCATTCTTCGCTTGAGGGGCATTTAGGTTGTTTCCAAATTCTGGCTATGACAAACAATAATGCTATGAACATAGTTGAGCAAATGTCCTTGGGGCACGATTGAGCATCCTTTGGATATATACCCAAAAGTTATATTACTGGGTCTTGAGGAAGGTTGTTTCATAGTTTTCTGAGAAATTGCAACATTGACATCCAAAGGGGTTGTACCAGCTTGCATTCCCACCAGCAATGCAGAAGTGTTCCCTTTTCCCCACAACCTCTCCAGCATAAGTTGTCATCAGTGTTTTTGATCTTGGCCATTCTTACAGGTGTAAGATGGAATCTCAGAGTTGTTTTGATTTGCATTTCTCTGATGACTAAGGATGTTGAGCATTTCCTTAAGTGTCTTTCAGCCATTTTAGATTCCTCTGTTGAGAGTTCTGAGTTTAGTTCTGTACTCCATTTTTTATTGGATTATGTGTTCTATTGGTGACCAGTTTCTTAAGTTCTTTGTATATTTAGGAGATCAGACCTCTGTCTGATGTGGGGTTAGTGAAGATCTTTTCCCATTCTGTAGGCTGTCGTTTTGTCTTGTTGACCATGTCCTTTGCTTTACAGAAGCTTCTCAGTTTCAGGAGTTTCAGTTTCTCTCGGTGTCTGTGCTGCTGGGGTTCTATTTAGGAAGTGGTCTCCTGTGCCCATGCATTCAAGTGTACTTCCCACTTTCTCTTCTATAAGGTTCAATGTGGCTGGTTTTATGTTGAGGTCTTTGATCCATTTGGACTTGAGTTTTGTGCATGGTGATAGATTTAGATCTGTTTTCATTCTTCTACATGTTGATATCCAGTTATGCCAGCACCATTTGTTAAATATGCTTTCATTTTTCGATTTGATATTTTTTGCTTCTTTGTCAAAAATCAGGTGTTCGAAGGTGTGTGGATTAATATCTGGTTCTTCTATTCAGTTCCTTTGGTCCTCCTGTCTTTTTTTATGCCAATATCAGACTTTTCAGTACTTTAGCTCTATAGTAGTTTAAAGTCAGGTGTTGTGATGCAGAAGTTCTTTTATTGTACAGGATTTTTTGGCTATCCTGGGTTTTTTGGTCTTCCATATGAAGTTAAGTACCGTTCTTTCGAGGTCTTTGAAGAATTTTGTTTGGATTTTGATGGGCATTGCGTTGAATCTGTAGATTGCTTTTGGTAAGATTGCCATTTTTACTATGTTAATTCTACCTACCCAAGAGCATGGGAGATCTTTCCACTTTCTGGTATCTTCTTCAATTTCTTTCTTCAAAGATTTAAAGTTCTTGTCATACAAGTCTTCCACTTGTTTGGTTAGAGTTACTCCTAGATATTTTATGCTATTTGTGGCTATTGTGAAGGGTGTTGATTCTCTGATTTCTTTCACAGCCCTTTTATCATCTATGTAAAGGAGGGCTACTGATTTTTTTGAATTAATATTGTATCCTGCTACATTTCTGAAAGTGTTTATGAATTGTAGAAGTTTCTTGGTAGAATTTTTGGGGTTGCTTATGTAAACTATCATATCATCAGCAAATAGTGAGAGTTTGACTTCTTCTTTTCCGATTTGTATCCCCTTGACTCATTTTGGTGTCTTATTCCCTGACTAGGATTTCAAGAACTATATTGATATGGAGAGAGTGGACAACCTTGTCTTGTTCCTGATTTCAATGGGATCACTGGGAGTTTCTCTCCCATTTAGTTTGATGCTGGCTGTTTTGAATTTGCTGTACATTTCCTTTATTAGGTATGTTCCTTATATCCTTCTCTCTCTCCAAGCACCGTTATCATGAAGAAATGTTGTGTTTTGTTGAAAGCTTTTTCAGCATCTAATGAGATGATCATTTGGTTTTTATTTCTCAGTTTGTTAATATGGTGGATTACATTGACAGGTTTTGTATGTTGAACCATCACTGCATCTCTGGGATGAAGCCAACTTGATCATGGTGGATGATGGTTCTGATGAGTTCTTGGATACGATCTGCCAGTATTTTATTTAGTTTTTTTGCATCAATGTTCATGAGTGAGATTGGTCTATTATTCTCTTTCTTAGTAATGTCTTTCTGTGGTTTGGGTATCAGGGTAATTGTAGCCTCATAAAAAGAGTTTGGCCATGTTCCTTCTGTTTCTATTGTGTGGAATAATTTCAGGAGTATTGGTATTAGTTCTTCTTTGAAAGTATTGTAGAATTCTGAACTGAAACCATCTGGTCCTGGGCTTTTTTGGTTGGGAGACTTTTGATGACTGTTTCTATTTCATCAGCAGTTATAGTTCTGTTTAATTTGCTTATCTGGTCTTGATTTAATTTTGGTAAGTGATATTTATCCAGAAAGTTGTCCATTTCCTTTAAGTTTTCCAATTTTGTGGAGTACAGGTTTTTGAAATACTGATGATTCTCTGGATTTCCTCCATGTCTGTTGTTACATCCCCTTTTTCATTTCTGATTTTGTTAATTTGGATATTCTCTCTCTGCCTTTTGGTTAGTTAAGATAAAGGTTTGTCTGCTTTGTTGATTTTTATCAAAGAACCAACTCTTTGTCTCATTGATTCTTTGTGTTGTTTTCTTTGTTTCTATTTTGTTGATTTCAGCTCTCAATTTGATTATTTCCTGTCATCTAGTTCTCTTAGGTGAGTTTGCCTCTTTTTGTTCTAAAGTTTTCAAATGTTCTGTTAATTCACTGGTGTGAGATTTTTCCAGCTTCTTTATGTAGGCATTTAGTGCTATGAACTTTCCTCTTAACATTGCTTTCATTGTATCCCATAAATTTGGGTATGTTGTGTGGTCATTTTCAATGAATTTTAGGAAGTCTTTAATTTCTCCCTTTATTTCTTCCTTGACCCATTGATAGATAAATCAGGTGAGCATTGTTTAAGTTCCATGTATTTGTTGGCTTTCTGGAATTAGTATTGCTGTTGAATTCTAGTTTTAAGCCATGGTGATCTGATAAGATACATGTGGTTATTCCAATTTTTTTGTATTTGTTGAGGTTTGTTTTTTTTTTCATGGTTTATTTTTTTATATTTAAAAATTTCCATCTCCTCCCCCTCCTCCTCCCCCTTCCCTCTCCTCCTTCTCTCCCTTCCCTCCCCTCCCCTCCACCCATACCTCCCCTCCCTCCCTCTCAAGGAGCCATCAGGGTTCCCCACTCCATGCTAAGACCAAGGTCCTCCCAACTCCCCCCAGGTCCAGGAAGGTGACGGACGGGCTCTGTGGGAGCCTGCTCAGCTTGAGGTTTGTTTTGTTACTGAGTATGTGGTCAATTTTTGAGAAGGTTCCATGAAGTGCCGAGAAGAAGGTATATTCTTTTCTGTTTTGATGAAACATTCTACAGATATCTGATAAGTCATAACATCTGTTCTCTTACTTCTCTGTTCAATTTTTGTCTGACTGACCTGTCCAGTGGTGAGAGTGGAGTGTTGAAGTCTCCCACTATTAGTGTGTGGGGTTTAATGTATGATTTAAGCTTTAGAAGCGTTTCTTTTACATATGAGGGTGCCCTTGTATTTGGGCATAGATATTCAGTATTGAGATTTCCTCTTGATGGATTTTTTTCTGTGACTAATATGAAATGTTCTTCTTTGTCTCTTTGGATTGATTTTAGTTTGTAATCTTATTTTGTTAGATATTAGGATAGCTACACCAGCTATTAGGTCCATTTGATTGGAAAAATTTTTCCCAACCCTTTACATTGAGGCTATATCTGTCTTTGAGGTTGAAGTGTGTTTCTTGTATGCAGAAGGAGAATAGATTCTGTTTTTGTACTCAGTCTGTTAGCCTTTGCCTTTTTATAGGTGAGTTGAGTCCATTTATATTAAGGGGTATTAATGACCAGTGATTGCTATCTCCTATTAATTTCGTTTTCATTGTTGGTGATAATAATTTATGCATTTTTCCCTTCTTTGAGATTTGCTACTATGAGACCATCAATTGTCTGTGTTTTTGTTGATGTAGCCTACTTCCTCGGGTTGGAGTTTTCCTTCTAGTATTTTGTGTAGGGCTGGGTTTGTGGCTAGGTATTGGTTAAATCTGGTTTTGTCATGGAATATCTTATTTTGTCCTTCTATGGTGATTGAATGTTTTGTTGGGTATAGTAGTCTGGGCTGGCATCTGTGGTCTCTTACTGTCTGCATAATGCTTGACTACAACCTGGCTTTTATTGTCTCCAATGAAGTCAGGTGTAATTCTGTAGGTAACATATGTAGGTCTGCCTTCATATGTTACTTGGCCTTTTTGTTTGTAGCTCTTAATATTCTTTCTATATTCTGTATCTTTAGTGTTTTGATTATTATGTGATGAGGGAACTTTTTTTTTGATCCAGTCTGTATGGTGTTCTGTGAGCTTCTTGTATCCTCATAGGCATATCTTTCTTTAGGTTGGCAAAGTTTTCTTCTATGATTTTGTTAAATATATTTTCTGTGCTTTTGAGTTGAACTTCTCTTTCTATACCTATTATTCTTAGGTTTGGCCTTTTCATGGTGCCCCATATTTCCTGAGTATTTTAGGTTAAGCTTTTGTTAGATTTAATGTTTTCTTTGATGAGTCTGTTTCCTCTATTGTATCTTCAACGCTTGAGATTTTCTCTTCCATCTCTTGTATTCTGCTGTTTATGCTTGTGTTTGTGGTTCCTGATTGTTTTCTCATGATTTCTGTTTTTTAATTCCCTCAGCTTGTTTTCTTTATTGTCTCTATTTCAGTTTTCAAGTCTTGAATAGTTTCTTTCATATGTTTGATTGTTTTTTTCTTGATTTTCTTTAAGGGATTTGCTGATGTCTTCCAATTTTTTGTTTGTCTTTTCCTCCTTTTCTTTGAAGGAATTTCTCATTTTCTCTTTAAGAGTTTCAAACATTCTCCTGAAGTTTTATATTTGGTTGTTCAGGTCTTGCTGTTGTGGGGTCTTTAGGTTTTACTGGTGTCGAGTTGCTCTTTGTGGTGTTGCGTGTGTCTTACCTTTCCACTCATCTTTTCCTCTAATAGGAGTGGTGGAGCTGTCTGAGATTCTGTTGATTAATCTTCTAGGTGCCAGTGAATCCAAGGCTCAGATGGTTGCTTTTTGAGGTACAGTTAGTGCCACGGTTCAATTTACCTCGTTTGTCTCTCGATGTTCCTAGAGGCGCTCATTGCTCCTGGGCTCTTCTCTGCTCCCTTGGGATTTGCTGTCTCAGGCCTGCTCTAGCCTAGGTTGTTGACTCAGACCTGTTTCTGTAAATGTCCCTTGTCTGGATCCACTCCTGCAGAGGTTCCTGGCTTGAAATTGGTCTGTAAAGGACTCTGGCTCTGATCTACTCCCTCAGAGTTCCCAGGCTCAGGTGCACCCAGACCACAGAGATCCTGGCTCAGGCCTAGTTCCTCAGAGGTCCTAGACTCACGCTCAGACCCACAGGGGTCCTGGCTTAGGTCTACTCCCTTGAAGATCCCAGATTCACATCTGGACCTGCAGTGGTCTCTGTCTCTGGCCCACTCACTCAGCAAACTGCTCCCCTGTACCTGCTCCTGTGGAGTTAGCTATCTCAGGTCTGCTCTAGCCCAGGTTGCTGGCTCAGTCCTGCCTCCACAAATGTCCCTGGTCTGGATCTGCTCCAGCTCCCATGGAGCTTGCTTTCCCAGGCCAACTCCAGCCTAGGTAGCTGGTTCAGTCTCTCTCCCATGGAGCTCACCACCTCAGGCTTACTCTGGCCTAGGTCGTTGGCTCAGTCCTGCTTCCACAAATGACCCTGGTCTGCATCCACTCCTGCTCTCGTGGAGTTCACTGTCCGAGGCCTACCCTGGCCCAGGTCACTGGCTCAGTCCTGCTCTTTTGGAAATTGCTGTCTCCAATAAACACAGCATTTTTTAAAAAGTATAAAAATTGAGTGAGCTCAACTCCAGTTGGATTGGGACTGATGGAACATGAGACCAAACCAGACTCTCTGAATGTGGCCGACGGTGGAGGCTGACAGAGAAGCCAAGGACAAAGGCACTGATCTTTGACTCTTCTGCATGGACAGGCCCTGTGGGAGCCTTCTCAGCTTGGTTGATCACCTTCCTGGACCTGGGGGGAGTTGGGAGGACCTTGGTCTTAACATAGAGTAGGGAACCCCAATGGCTCCTTGGCCTGAAAAGGGAGGGAGGGGGGTATGGAGGAGGGGAGGGGAGGGAAGGGGGAGGAAGAGGGGAGGAGATGGAAATTTTTGCACGCCTTTAATCCCAGCACTCGGGAGGCAGAGGCAGGCGGATCTCTGAGTTCAAGACCAGCCTGGTCTACAAGAGCTAGTTCCAGGACAGGCTCTAGAAACTACAGGGAAACCCTGTCTCGAAAAACCAAAAAAAAAAAAAAAAAAAAAAAAAAAGAAATTTTTAAATATAAAAAAATAAACCAAAAAAAAAGAAAAAAAATTGAGTGAGCTCACAAATATGAATGCACATTTGTGTTTTATGTGGTTATTACAGTATGTAGTTTCACAGTTTGAGTAGTCTTTGATGTTTTCTCTCCCTGCAGGAAATTCAACCACATCTGTGAACAGACAAGGTTCAAGAATTGAGCATTGGAAGATACACATAAAGCAGTTACAGAGCATAGGAGGCAATGAAACTATGGTTTTGTTTTTTTTTTTTTAAATACCATATACACATACTTTAAGGGCATTTTTAAGAGTTCTCCTTTTACAGTTCCAGCACTGGGGTTTCTGGTCAGGCACTCCGGTGTATATGGCTTTTCCCTTCAGTGACATACACAACACCATGTGCCCCAGTAACGTAAGAGGCCTACACACATACACACACACACACACACACACCCTGTACCCCAATAACCTGAGAGGCCTACACACACACACACACACACATCCTGTGCCCCAGTAACCTGGAAGGCCTACACACACACATACACCATATTGTGCGCACATATGCGCATGCATACACATACAAACACCATTTTTCCCAGTAACTTGGGAAGTCTACTGGCCACACTGACTTCCTAGTCAGTACAGGAAAATCAACAGACCAAGAGAGAGCTCCCACTAGACAGCTCTCTCTTGTGTGTTGGTGAGGTGGTGACATGCAGGTTTATATATTTGTATCTTTTATATCTTATACCTTGACTACAGCTAAAATTTAAAAGTTTCATGGGAAAAAGGGTCAGCTATGTCAAAAGCATTCTATGTAAGGAAAGGAAGCATAAGTTTACAGCCTCCAGGGATGTATAGGATAGTCTATCTGGAAAGCCGCATGGCCTTTTCTATGTTTTTTTTATTTCAGTAAGTTTGGTGTTAATAAGAATTAAATATTAAAACTGTAACACAAATATTATAATTTACAAATTGACTGAAATTGGGAATATTCTGATATTTGAAAGAATGATGCAATATTGTTTCTGTATTTAAAAAAAAATTAAGTGTCCAAAACTGCTCATCCTGAGGAAGACATTTTGAGTATCCAAGTCGTTGACAGGGTGGCAGGGTGAAGCCTCTGCCCTTAGCCCTCCAGTCCCTGAGAACAGCCCCCTTCTGAAACCCTAGATGGCTCCAGACTGATAGAACCTCTGCTTTCCAAGCCCTGTGCTGGGACACTAGGTTTGTCATGTCATCTAGAATAATACTTGAAATTTTGTTTTTCGGTTTTTTTAAAGTTTTTTTTAATCTTTTATTGAAATCACCTGTTACGTTTGTTTGCAATCTGCTAACTTTTTGCTTCTCAGGAATACAATTTTCAACTGTTGTCTTGCTCTTGATACAGACTGAGAGGCAGCACTCTGTATTTGTGGGAGGTTCTCTTTTTTGATTCTAATAAATGAGTTGTGTTTGTTTCTCTTCTTGTGTTGTGTTCATATGTGAGGTGCCAAATGTTTTATGCTAATGCAGACTGATGCCATTAATCACTACACTAGTTCTTCGCTATTCATATTTACTTTATTGCCTGTTAGTCAGTCTTGTGGCTCCACCAGCAGATGGATAAGGTCAAGAGGTAAACAAACAGGAGTCAAAACCTGAGCATCTTTGAACATAGCACAGGGCAGTCTCTTTATTTTGCCAGTCATAGTCAATGGGAATGTGTTGTCTGCACCTTGAACTGTGATGCCATGCTCTGTATTCAACACACACACACACACACACACACACACACACACACACTCAGGATTCAGGATCTATCATGGGCTAGATAGGTCCTGTACCTTTGCTGAGGTTTCTGCAGGATCCAATTCCAGAAGGAAGCACAAGGGGCATCAGGTTCCTTGAGAATCATTTAATGCTCAGTTCTTTAAGGAAGCATGATGCCTGGGAGTCACTTCAGAGGGGATGAGGGGACACCACAGAATTCCTGATGAACACATGGAGAGATCAGTGCCTACATGTCAGACTCTAGCACAAGGGTACTTTAGGCCGTGGTCATGATTCCTGGGGTGTGATTTGAGTGAGCTGCTCATGGAGGCAGGTTTGTGAGACTCAGGCAGTGTCTTTATGATCATCTGACCTTCCTTTCTCTAGACTCCCCATAGCTCCTGTATTAGTTACTTTTCTTGTTGCTGTGTGAAACAAGGAAGGGTTTATTTTGGCTGTCTGTTTGAAGGTATAGTCCGTTGTAGTGGGAAAGGCATGTTGGTGGGAGTGTGAAGCAGTTTGTCATTTTGAATCTGCAGTCAGGAAGCAGGGAAATGATTGTTGATTCTCAGCTTTCTCTTTGCATTTTGTTTTTGAGAACCCAGCCCATGGGATGGTGCAGCCTACACTCAGCATTGGTCTCCTGTCCTGAGTTAAACCTTTCTGTAAACAACCTAATAGGTACATCCAGAGTTGTGTCTCCTAGATGACCTCAGATCCAATCATGTTAATAATGAAGTTGAACCATTCCACTCCCCAAAACACCCTGCTGTTATCTTGCAACCTTTCACCCCCATAGGGTATGCAGGCTTCCTTACAGGATTTCCACTGACTGTTTTCTCTGTATCTCTTGAATATACCCAGAGCAGGGGCCTGCAGATGTCCATTAAGTGTCTGCTTCCTGGTGCAGCAAGTGGCGCTCTTTGTAACCCTGTCTGAAGTTGTGGTCAGCTTGACCTACTTCCCTGCCTTACCAACTGCTGTACCTTTTCCTTTGCTATCAGAAGGAACCCTTCCTGTCCTAAAGCGTTCCAAGTTCAAACCAGAAGAGGGTCTTAGGAGTGCTAAAGAATGACCCCAGGGAAACTTCATTGGGCTAGGATCCCAATTACAACAGAGAAAATTGGTTTAAAACAATGAGCCCCTAATCCCAATTATAAAGGGCTGATTATATCCTCAGATTTAATCTTGATTACTGTAGGGTGGGAATGGAGTGAGGGATGGTCAGACCAGGATTCCAGCAGGCTTCCCAACCCTGAACTGGCTTTTGCTTCAAAGACAGCTAAACCAGAGCTGTCCAATGTGGATGCAGTCCAATGTGGGTTTCTGCCAGTTGAGGAGACCCTGATGACAGCCTACCCTGCATTGGTCTGGCAACCTAGGAGAGAGTGGTGAGAAAGGGTTGCCTTACGTTGCTATAGTAAGGCTCAGCCCACAGACTCAGTGTAAGCACTGCAGCTCAGATGGAAAGGGATTCCAACAGTCAGGAGCCAAGGAACACTAGGTGCTACAGCTCGAGTGAAAGAATATTCTGGCAGTTGGGAACCAGGGAATACTAAGTGTTACAGCTCAGATGGAAGTGTATTCTTGCATTGGGGCGCCAGGGAATGAGCGTTACAGCTTGGGTGGAAGAATGTTCTGGTAGTTGGGGAGCCTAGGAATAGCACAGGTCACAGTAAGTGTAGCAGCATATAGCCCTGCTCTAAGGAAAGGTTTCCCCAATGTAACAGCTCAAGAGAAGGCTTCCCCAGGGAAGTTTTATGTAACAACTCACTTATATGGGGCTTCTCAGGGGAGGAGTTCACTCAAAGTTGAAGACTTTTTTTTCCGCTGGAGTAGAGATGGAGTGGGGCTGTAACACTTTCTCTGGGGAAGCTTTCCCCTAACAGTGATGAGTACTTACAACTTTGCTAAAAAGTGCAGGGGGGCAAGGCTTTAACACTTTAGCTGGGGAGGAGCAGAAGGGAACTTTAGCTGGGGAAACCTGCCCCTAGCAGAGTGGGGTAACAACTTCCCTGGGGAAGCCCTTTCCTGCTGGAACAGAGCTGTTAACACTGGGGAAGTCTTTCCCTAGAGCAGGGCTGTAAACTGCTTTACTTACTGTGACCTGTGCTATTCCTGTGCTATTTTGGCTCCTGACTGCCAAAATACTCTTCTACCTGAGCTATAACATTCAGTATTCCCTAGCCCCCGACTGTCAGAATACTATTTCATCCGAGCTGTAGCACCTAGTATTTCTTGACTCCTGACTGCCAGAATTCCTTGCCATTCAAGCTGCAATGCTTACACTGGTGACTGACTCTCTTCCTTTCCTCTTCCCAGAATTCTCCTAGTCTGGTTGCCCCATCTATACTTCCTGTCTGGCTACTGGCCAATCGTTTTATTAAACCAGTATGAGTGATAAATCTTTTCAGCATACAAAAACCCTAAATCTAATCTCCTTTGTTTGGCTTTTTTCCTGACCATTATCAATAACAACTTTATAGCCAACACGCTAAGCAAAGACAAACATTCATAATCCATTTTTGGGGAATATGGATATAGTTTTCTAGGCTACTTCCTGCTGATTGGGGGCACTGGGAATCTTATGGGGACCCACAGAAAATGTAGGTTTATGGTCAAGTCCTGACTGGAGTATTCTGTGAGGTTGGATCATTTCAACCAGCAGTCTGGAGGTTGTTCTAGATGTAACAGGGGTGCTCTTAACATTGGATCATCTGGGCCATCTGCTCCTATTGGAGATTTTTCAGTATGCTGTCCTTCATCAAACCTTATTTTTCTTAATCCAGAATGAATCCACAGCCTCTCATTTCCTGTAGAAACGAAAGCAAAACTTCTTCTCCAAAGTAACATATCTTTTGATGAGGCATTTAAGGCATTTCAAAATATATAGGTTGGATTAATCCAGCAGCATTTATAATTAAATGTCTTTTAGCAGCTGTTGCTTTTTCCTCAGCAGTCAAACAATGTAAAGACAACACAATAACATACAGTATCCAGAGTCTCTGTATATTTTCCATCTTTACCTGGCTTTTTTTAATTTTTGGTTTTTTTTTTATTTATTTATTATACAATATTCTGAAGGCCAGAAGAGGGCACCAGACCTCATTACGGATGGTTATAAGCCACCATGTGGTTGCTGGGAATTGAACTCAGGACCTTTGGAAGAGCAGGCAATGCTCTTAACCGCTGAGCCATCTCTCCAGCCCTAATTTTTGGTTTTTTGAGACAGGTTTTTTTCTGTGTATCTTTGACTGTCCTGGAACTCACTCTGTAGACCAGGCTGACCTCAAAATCCCAGAAATCCACCTGCCTCTGCCTCCCAAATGCTGGGATTAAAGGTGTGAGCAACCACATCTGACTACTCTATTTCTTTTTTTAAAGGACTTTCTCTATACTTTTTTTGTTCTATCCTTTTCTTTTCTCTCCCAAGCCTACGTATATTTTTTAAACACACTGTAAACCATTTAGAACTTTTTTTCTTCTGAATTTGTTTATGCTGTATAGCTCTATCTTTTTCTAAGCACATAGGTCTTTAATATGCTGAACACCATAGCTAGGATTAAAATTACAGCTTTGGCAGCTGGCTCTGCCCCATTCCTTAGCTTTCTGAGAGTCTAGCTTCATAGAGGAGGTACTGGCAGGAGTCATGTTTATTGCTACAGTTCTGTGGAGTTTCAAGGTCCATGTGAAAAGACCCTCGTTTTCAAGGGTGGCGATCTCCTCCTTAACTCAATAACCCGAAACCAACAGATGCAATTAGCATGAGGTTATTTTATTAATTTCACAGGCGTCTGTGGGTGAATCAGCAGGTCTCGCCAACTGATCACACCGATCCGACTTTTTGTTCAGCTTTTATAGGTTTACGGGTTACATGGGCCGGGGGGGGGGGGGGGGGGCTTAGTAACAGTAATTCTATTGGTAGGGGCTTGGGTCATCTTGGGGACAGTCCCATTTGTCTGTTCCCAGGTTTTCTCACAAGGTATACTTCATCAATTTGACAGCTGTGATAAGGAGGTCTGAGATCTTAGTCCGGTCAGCTAACCAGATGTATCCCATAAAATACCCTGCTGTGGCGCCAGTTGTCCATAACGGAGACAGTATCTGACCCAAAGGTCACCTTATCTCTGTCTCCTAAAGGTTAGCTCAGTTCACCTCTGTCGTTTATCAGGACTGGCCAGGACACCATTCTAAATTTATAGCGGGGGGGGGGGGGGCGCGTTCTGGTCTTGTAAATGAAACAGCCAGTCGTAAAATGACCTAAGCTTCCCAAACATTTGAGAAAACAGCTCCCTTTGATTGAATAATCCTTGATCTGCTGGGAAAGCTGCTGATGGTATGTTCTCATTCTCCCAGACTTGCAACTATATATATATATATATATATATATATATATATATATATTCCTCATTTTTTGGAATCCATATTTGTTTATTTCTTGGACTCTTCATTTCTCCCTTTTTTTTTTTTTGATAGGGAATAAATTCTTAAACCCATTGTTCTTGCTCCCTGCTTGGGTTAGTCTCGGAATCTGCTTGATTAAGCATCCGGTACTGTTGGGCCAGAACCATAGTCTGTATTTACAGATAATCTGTCTTTCATGAACTGAACTAGCCTATTAAGGATACAAGGTCCAAAGGTCAGAATCAAAAGCAAAATTATAAGGGGTCCCATAATTGTGGAGATCAAAGTGGTCAACCAAGGAGATCTATAAAACCATCCTTCAAACCAGCCCTGTTGTGTTTCATACTCTCTGTGTCTCTGTTTGAGACGCTCCCTAAGCTTAGCCATGGAATCCCGGATGACTCCAGAATGATCTGCATAGAAACAACATTCTTCCTTGAGGGCCGCACATAAGCCCCCTTCTTTAAGGAATAACAGATCTAGTCCCCTCCTGTTTTGTAGAACCACTTCAGACAGGGAAGTAAGAGAGTTTTCTAACAGGGAGATGGAGTTTTCAAGGGCCTGCAAATCTGCACTAACGATGTCCTGAAGGTAGGTCAGCTTGTTGCCTTGTACCAGTGCAGCAGCCCCTGTTCCTATTCCTGCAGCAACCCCTCCTATCCCCAGCAGCATAGCCAAGGTCAACGTAACGGGTTCCCTTTTGGAGCGGGAACTGCCTTCATAAAAGTCCATGTCTCCGGGGCATGATAGATAACGTGGGGCAGTATCTGTGCCAGTATACAATAGTCTGCAATTTGGTCAAAGACCTGGGTTGACACACACAGAGTTAGGCCCGAATTACAAGCCCATAATGTCCCTGGAGGGGACAGCAGGTAATAGTTTCCCTTGGGGAATGTCAGTGTGTGGTTACAAAAAGGCTGATAGGCTTGGGGAACAGTTCCTAAGCATGTTCCTTGTCCTTCTATTTGAGGGAGGGTTAACTTGTGTATGTTCTGATGCTTGCAGACCTCTGGGATGCTGTTAGCATAAGTTATATTTCCAGTTATGGCTATTCCTTCATAATAAGGGGGACTAGGGGCCAGGCAGAGCCAGCAGGCTTGTGTTAACTCCGGCTGAGTGGAGTTAATGGCTGAGTATGCTCCCTCTATCAGATCGTACAATCTCTCCCCAGCATTAGGAGGCGAGGTGGTCCCTTCTGTATTAATTATAAAGACAGCAAGGGGCATTGTTGCGGCTCGGGGGGGCTTGGGTTTTTTTCTTGGGATAATAGGATGATATTCCTCATCGTGGGCATTTGCCAGTGTCAGCAGGCAAGAAAGAGAGATCAGGGACCACCACATTCCAGAAGCTGGATTTATACCCATAGAGTGTAATGCTATAGCCCCAGCCTGCAGCTGCCAAGCCGTATCAAGCTGCACCTGACTTCGGGGAGGCTTGGGTAGTTTTGATAGCTGCTTCCTGGGTCCAATCCGGAGGAGTCCCTTTTTCTCGGGTGGGATGGAGTTAGGTCTGACAGGGGCATGATTTTGATCTATTTTTAGCTGTACCTTAAAGATTAATCCTCTATTTTCTCCTCCCATATACCATCGTAGGTCCCATGTATGTCCCTTTATCCAGCTTTGATAATCCTGCTTTCCTTGGGGAGTAAAAGAAATGTTAAGGGGTAAACAGTATCCCGAGGTGCAGGACCATTCACCTGTTCCATGCCTGCAGTCCCCTGTTTTTAGTATTTTTCCAAGGGGGGGGGGGGCTTTTTCCATCCACAGCGGACTATAATCTTATCCCAGGAGGAGGATGGGTTCCAATACGCATCACCTGTGGTTTCGCATCCCCAGGTGTGGCGGCCGCACTTACATTTCGCCATTACAAGATGGCGCCGAGGGCTAAAGTAAACAAGTATGTGGCGTGAACTTTTCGCGCCACATCTGCCTAGCAACAGGTTTCCACCAATCCTTTTCTGCCACGTCACCTAATCAGTAGACACGCCCCGTCCTCCTGTATATAAGCCGCCACCCAGCCCGGCTCGGGGGGGGGGGGGGGGGGGGGGCCCTGCTTCCAGCTCTCCCTCAACCAAGCAGCGCTTCAATAAAGTGTGATCAGAGAAGAATCCTGTGTCGGTGGTGATCTTTCCCCGCTGGTCGGGGCTCGCTCGCCGCAGCTGGTGCCGAAACCCGGGAACTTCGGGGGACACACACGGGGGGGGGGGGGGGGGGGGGGGGGCCGAAGAGGATTCAGAACTCTACACACGAAGCGGTCGGCGCCGGTAAGTATCCTCAGGTATGCTTCTTGGAGGAATTAGTCCTTTGTGGTTTGCATTAGCAGTGGTTGTTTTTGCTGTAGTGGTTTATGCCTTTTGCATTTTTATCCGTTGTCATAGACCAGGAGAGGAGTGTCGCTGCTGCAACATCTAAAGCGAAAGTAAGTCCGTGGCAGATAATGCGATTTTTCTGCCCTTTTGTAAGCCTCTTGTAGAAAAGTAAGCAAAGATGGGCAACGATCAGTCTGTCTCCAGTGCATGCGATTTTGTAGATCCCATACAGCGGTTACTACAGGAGAGAGGATTGAAAATCTCGAAATCCACCATAAAGGTGATTGTCGGGGATATTGATCGCATGGCGCCATGGTTTGCGGTGTCTGGGGATCTAAATCTGCATTGCTGGAGAAAGCTAGGCAAAGATTTGGAGGCAGCAAAGGAACAGGGGCAATTAAGGAAGGGAACTTATCCTTTTTGGAGATTAGTACACTCCTGTTTGAAAGACGGAAAAAATGTAGAGGAGTTAAGAGAAGGAAGGAAAATGTTGGCAAGACACCAGGACAGCCTTTCAGAAGCAGGTTCAAAGACAGAGGAGGATACTGAAGAAAAGTGCACGGTAATAAGGAACAGAAAAGGGGAAAAGAAAGATATAAAAGAAAAGGAGGATCCTAAGATAAATAAACCTTCAGCACCTCCCCTGTATCCGGTGCTGGATGAATTCGCAGCCTTGCGGCTGGCTGAAGAGGAGCTGGTAGAGGCAGAGGAGGAGAGCTTAGAGGAGGAAGATGCACATTATGAGGAGGAGAGATATGGGCCAGCTCTAAAAGTGCCCACTAGAGAGTTTCCCCCTCCTTACGTGCAGCCCAGGAGTAGCTGCCATTTCATTGACAGGGGCACTCTTGCGCAGTTAGCTGTGCATTATCCACCTTCAGTGGTGGTATTTCCTGTTTTTGAGGATCAAAATCAACAAAGATATCATGAGCCAGTCCCTTATAAAGAGTTAAAAGATTTAGTGGAAGCGGCAAAGACTTATGGAGCTAATGCGCAGTATACCCGCACATTACTGACTCGGTTGACCACCAGAGCTATGACACCAACAGATTGGTGGGAAATTGCTAGAGCATGCCTTTCTACAGGTCAATATCTAGATTATAGATCTATAGTAGTAGAAGCTGCTCACACTCAGGCTCGAGTAAATGCGCAAACGCCAAATCGAGCTCCCTGGAATGCAGACATGTTATTAGGGCAAGGGCAATGGACGGCTAATCAAACAGCCTATCCAGTGGAGGTTTATCAACAAATTAATGAAATCTATACAAGAGCATGGAAAATGATACCAAAAAGAGGTGAAGTAACGGGCAATCTTACGAAGATTATTCAAGGCCCTACTGAACCATTTTCGGAGTTCGTAGCTCGCATGATGGAAGCCGCAGGGAAGGTGTTTGGTGAAGCCGAAGAGGCCATGCCTTTGGTTCAGCAGTTAGTGTTTGAACAGGCTACTAAAGAATGTAAGAGAGCCATCATGCCGTGGAAAAATAAAGGACTGGATGCTTGGCTTAAGGCCTGCCGAGAGATAGGCGGCCCTCTAACTAATGCTGGTCTAGCGGCTGCTATGCTAGCAGTCTCCAGGAGGCAGGGAAGATCAGGTACCTGCTTTAATTGCGGGAAGCCGGGGCATGTACGAAAAAATTGCCCCCAAGGCACACATAAAAAGAGCCAAGGTCAGAGACAGCCGGGCACATGCCCGCGGTGCAAAAAGGGAAAACACTGGGCGAATGAGTGTCGATCCGTAAAGGATATCAATGGACAGCCCATACCCAATGCCACATCAGCCATGTCAAAAAAACGGGCAGAAGGGCCCACTACCCCAGGGCCCGAGAATTTATGGGGCAATTCAGGAGCCAAACATGAGACCACCCCAGTCATCAGAAGGGCCACCACAGGCTCCACAGGGTTGGACCTCCGTGCCACCACCGGATTGGTACTGACTCAGAGTATGGGTGTTCAAGCTATAGACACAGATATGTCAGGACCTCTAGAGGAAGGAACAGTGGGACTAGTCTTAGGAAGATCCTCCAGTACTCTTAGAGGGTTATTAGTGCTACCTGGAGTGATCGACCCTGACTACAAAGGCATTATTAAGGTAATGTGTCATTCTCCGTTTGGCATCATTTCGATTGCACCCGGAGATCGTATTGCACAATTGTTAATTCTTCGATCAGACCATGAAAAATTTCCCGCATGTGAGAAAGAGAGGGGCGAGCGAGGGTTCGGCTCCTCTGGGGTTGAGCTAGCATGCTTGTCTATAGGACTTGATGATCGCCCCATGTGTACCCTAGAAATAGAAGGAAAGCTCTTTACGGGCCTATTGGATACCGGAGCGGACAGAAGTGTGATGCGTAAACAGGATTGGCCGAAGAGGTGGCCGTTACAGACGGCTGCACAAACCTTACAGGGTCTAGGATATCAAAATACTCCAGATATGAGTGCTAAGCAATTGCATTGGAGGATGGAACACAGTCAAGGCACTTTTCAGCCTTTTGTCATAGACCTCCCTTTAAATTTATGGGGAAGGGATGTACAACAACAATTAAAATTGATAATTACCAATGATTATTCTCAAGTGAGTAAAGATGTCATGAAGGCACAAGGCTTTGTGCCAGGAAAAGGGCTGGGGGCTCGCCTTCAAGGACGAAGTGACCCCGTGTTGCCCACTCCCAAATCTGATCGGAAGGGCTTGGGTTTTTCCTAGGGGCCACTGATGATGCGTTACGCATCCCCTGGGGCACAGATACACCCGTTTGGGTGCCTCAGTGGCCCCTGTCTATGGAAAAGCTCCAGGCCGCACACATATTAGTTAAAGAACAACTTCAGCTTGGTCATATTGAACCTTCTGTGTCTCCTTGGAATTCCCCTATTTTCATCATAAAAAAGAAGTCAGGAAAATGGAGGCTGCTGCATGACCTTAGAGCAGTTAATGCACAGATGCAACTCATGGGATCTGTCCAAAGAGGGTTGCCTCTTTTAAGTGCTTTACCAAGAGATTGGCCTGTTTTTGCCATAGATGTTAAGGATTGCTTCTTTTCTATACCCTTGCATGTTTTAGATAAACATCGTTTTGCATTTACTGTTCCCTCTATAAATCACGAACAGCCTGATGAACGCTATCAATGGAAGGTCTTACCACAGGGTATGGCCAACAGTCCCACCATGTGCCAGCTATACGTGGATCAGGCGTTACAACCAGTGAGACGTAGTTTTCCCAAAGTTAGGCTGATCCATTACATGGATGATATCCTATTGGCAGCAAAACAAGAGCATATGCTAGAACGGGCATTAGTTGCCCTGGAGGCATCCTTAAAACAAAAGGGGCTGATTATTGCCGCCGATAAGATTCAAAAGACAAGTATTGTAGAGTTTTTAGGAGCCCGTGTTACCCCAAAACAGATTTTTCCACAAAAAATTTGCATTCGTACATCACATTTACGCACTTTAAATGATTTTCAAAAGTTGCTCGGAGATATAAATTGGCTGAGAGGATATCTCCCCATTACCCGTGAAGCTTTGCAGCCGTTGTTCTCAATATTAGAAGGAAATCCTGATGTAACGTCACCTAGAGAGCTTACACCCAAAGGAAAAGAAGCATTAAAGATAGTGGAAAAGGCCATAGAACAAGCGCAGGTTCTTCGGTTTGATCCAGAACAACCATTATTGCTTTGCATTCTGCGCACTGTTGGTCATCCTACTGGAGTATTGTGGCAGACAGGCCCGATTTGGTGGATACATGGTCATACACTTGGTTCGCGCACGTTAAGCTATTATCCTGATTTAGTGGCACAACAGGCATTATTGGGAGTGAGGTTCAGCTTGACCTCCTTTGGAAAAATGCCAGAGAAGTTAATATTGCCCTATACCAAAGATCAAATTGAGGTTTTGACAGGGACTACTGATGATTGGGCCGTATTGATTTCCTCATATTCAGGCGTTATTGATAATCATTATCCGTCTGATAAATTGCTGTCCTTTATGGCACAGAATGTTGTATATTTTCCAAAGATTACCAGTGCTTCTCCTTTGAATAATGGCTTGACTATTTTTACTGATGGGTCCAAAACTGGAATTGGAGCCTATATGGTATATGGCTCCCCGCCTGTTACTCTGAAATTTCGCTCTGGAGCACCCCAAGTTGTGGAGTGTCAAGTAGTGTTGGAGGTCTTTAAGGCCTTTCCCCATCAGCCTTTTAATTTGTATTCTGATTCATGCTATGTAGTTAATGCTGTAAGACATCTGGAAGTGGCTGCATATGTTAAACCTAGTAGCATGGTTGCATCTTTGTTATTACAAATTCAGAGTTGTATAGTTCAACGTGCTAAACCATTTTTTATCGGTCATATTAGAGCTCATTCCGGTCTTCCTGGACCTATGACTGAAGCTAATGATATGGTTGATAGGGCTACCAGGGAAATGGCTTTAGTTGCCCTGGATCCTATGCAATCGGCTGAACAATTTCATAGAAAGTTTCATGTGCCTGCAAATACCCTTCGCCTTAAGTTTAATATTACTCGCGACCAAGCGCGTGAGATAGTTAAACAATGTTCCTCCTGTGTGGTTTTTCATCATCCGCCTCATATTGGGGTTAATCCACGTGGGTTAAAGCCACTTACCCTTTGGCAGATGGATGTTACTCATGTTTCAGAATTTGGCAAACAAAAATATTTGCATGTTTCCGTGGACACTTGTTCAGGTGTTATACATGCCACCCCGTTATGTGGTGAAAAGGTCCTTAACGTAAGGACCCATTGCCTAGAAGCCTGGGCTGCTTGGGGCAAGCCTTATTCTTTAAAAACTGATAATGGCCCGGCATATGCCTCTAAAAGTTTTCAACAGTTCTGCTCTATTTTTGAAATTAATCATATTACTGGTTTGCCCTATAATCCACAAGGACAAGGCATCGTGGAAAGGGCTAACCGCACCATTAAGGAATTGCTTCAAAAACAAAAAGGGGGAATAGCCGAGGGCGCATCCCCGCGAGATAGAATATCTCTCGCTCTCTTTACATTTAATTTTCTGACCTTGGATTCCAATGGCTGTTCAGCCGCGGAAAGACATATGGACCACAGACACAGAAATACAGAATTAGCAAAATGGAAGGATGTAATTGATAACAAATGGTATGGACCGGACCCTGTGATACAGAGGTCCAGGGGAGCTGTTTGTGTCTTTCCTCAGAATCGGCCAGATCCAGTGTGGATCCCTACCAGACTGACAAGAATCGTGACAACACTGGAACAGCCTGACGAAGAGCAAGGAGATGTTGCTGCTCCTGATCCTGTTGGTGAACCTGCCGGTTCCAGTTGAATCTGAAGAATCTTATTTCTGGGCTGTGGCCCGTACATGGCCCATTCCAATTCCTGTTCACAATGAGTCCACAATATTGCCACAATTTTTTGTTGATAGTTGCCAATTGAACTTAGTTTGCAAAAAGGTGGATGCACAGGAACAAAAATTTAATCAAACTGTAGTGCCCCTAGCAGGAACTTTATGTTTTACCACAAATCAGAGCACTTCTATCTCAGACTGCATCTTGCTAGATGCCATGAATCTTACTGTAGCTAGAGATCCATTTTTAGAAGATACCCCCAATTTTTTGAGAAAAGCCATTAGCGTAGCCCTGCCTCAGGTCAGATCTGGAGCTAAATCTGGATCTGGCTCCTATTCCGGTTCCAATGATACTGTTAATGTTACCACTTATGGGATCAGTTGCAACCTTACAACGCCCAATTGGGTACAGGTTAGCAAGGTTAATAATAGTGATTCACAGGTTGGCAATAGTAATCATACTAGTAATAATATTTTTTCTTGGTCTGTCCCTAGATGCTCTGGTAATGATTTGAGCTATCCCCCTGAATTTGTGGATTGCAGAGGACGATATGATAAGTTTTACAATAATTCTGGATGGGTTCTTAGGAATCTTAACCATTTTAAGGTTAAAAGAAAACTTATGATAAAGGTTGGATCACCCTTTACACCATGGATACTTATGAATTCCAGAGGAGCTATAACTGAGTTGTCTCCATTTGCTACATTTGTTCGCTCTGGAATAATTATGTTAAATAATTATACAGGGATTATGAATCACACTTCTAAAGAAATTAATATAACTAGTGTAGAGAAAAAACATAATACTACTCTACGGCAAACCAGAGTTTGCCTGGATCCTCCCTTTGTCTGGCTTTTGTTTAATACTACAGGGAGTTCAAATAATACTGCAGTTGATTGCAAGAAGGATAATTGCTCTCTGTCACAATGTTGGAATTTCTACCATTCAGGTGCGATTGTTATGCGCATCCCTACCTTTGTGTTTTTGCCTGTAAAAGCCAATCCTAAGAACTTCCCATTAGCCACCCTGGTTCGCCGGAAAAGGGATTTTGGCATTACAGCAACTATTGTGACGGCTATTGCAGTGTCTGCTGCTGCGGCTGTTACTGCAGGAGTAGCTATGGCCAATCAAGTTCAGACAGTTACTATTATCAATTCCGTGGTACAAAAAACCTCGGACGCTATGTATATACAAGAAAAGATTAACCATCAATTAATGTCAGGTATTTTATTGTTAAATAAGAGAGTTGATTTGGTGGAAAGAAATATGTTAGAAATGTTTGATATAGTTACCTTTGGTTGTGTGGATCGTACTAAGCACTTGTGTGTTACCCCCTATACTGCTACCCTTAATGAATCCCGAGCGATTTCTCAATATCTAAATGGCAATTGGACAAGGGAATTGGAACAATTGCAAGCCAATTTTAGTTTGAAGATTTTGGCTTTGAATCAAACCCAGGCGACTATGGTTTCGCTGGGGGAATTTACAGATTGGCTGGTAGATACCTTTTCATATATTAAGGAATGGGCAGGGGTTGGCGTGCTAGGATTAATATTAACTTCGGGAGTGATATTGGCGTTGTTTCTGATTCTAAGGCTGATTCGGGTAAGGAAACGGGAAAAGGTGGCCATTGCACGTGCCCTCGCAGCCTTGGAGGCCGGCAACTCCCCCAAGCTTGGATCAGCATCTTACAGGACTCCTGACCCTGATCCCTGCTTTTGCACCCGAAGGCCATTGAGCCATTGCACTCGGAAAGAGGGATCGATGAGGTTCCCCTGAATCTGGGGATGTGTTGTCCTGGACAGGAGGTTTTGCACCTAAGAGTGCACTGAGTAGATCCACTCAGGAGATCATGACCTTATGCATATGGGTAGTCCCGCTTATTTTTCCCATCCCTGAGAAAAAACGGGACATGTCTACATTTTCAGGGTAAGGTCCTCTGACCTCAGCCTTGACTGTCTTTTAAATGTCATAAAATTAAAAGGGGGGAACTGTGGCGGCCGCACTTACATTTCGCCATTACAAGATGGCGCCGAGGGCTAAAGTAAACAAGTATGTGGCGCGAACTTTTCGCGCCACATCTGCCTAGCAACAGGTTTCCACCAATCCTTTTCTGCCACGTCACCTAATCAGTAGACACGCCCCGTCCTCCTCTATATAAGCCGCCACCCAGCCCGGCTCGGGGGGGCCCCCTGCTTCCAGCTCTCCCTCAACCAAGCAGCGCTTCAATAAAGTGTGATCAGAGAAGAATCCTGTGTCGGTGGTGATCTTTCCCCGCTGGTCGGGGCTCGCTCGCCGCACCCAGGCAGCACAAAAATATTCCCCAGGGCCTCCACATCGGTGGGCAGTAGCCTGATCTCTCCTATCCCGGGGACAGACATAAAAATCAAGTGGAGCAAGAAGACATCGCCTAATAAGATTGGAACAGCCTTCTACCCCATCACCTCCTGAGGTTGGTTCCATATTAAGTGTTAGCTGATCATATTTAAAAGCAGCTATGTCCCATGTCTCAAGCGCCGCAGCCAGCTGGCAAAAATCAGGGCTAAGACTAGGCCACCAGGCCCCAGGAGGGTGAAGGCCAGTGACAGACCAGACCATGTCCCCTGACTGGGAGAATACTTGCCAAGTAAGTTTTTTTGGTATGTGAGGGCTCCCCGAGACCCTGGCATCTAGGGCAAGGAGGGCCAGGGTTGTGATCAATATTAAGCCCTGACAAGTCTTATCTTTAGTGGGTTTTGGGTGCGCTGGAGCTTCCATGGTGATCCTGGATCCGGATTGTCAATGAGGTGCTCCGGCTGGGCTGCTTTGATGTGCGATGCGTGGATCCAGGCAGCAATTCCGTCCACCTTCAGAGCAGTTGGGGTCGTGAGGAGTACAGTGTATGGACCTTTCCACCGTGGTTCCAAAGTTTTTGTCTGATGTCTCCGGACCCAAACGCTGTCACCTATCTTGAAGGGGTGAGGGGTGACAGGAACCCGATCTGAGTCCTGGTAGGCAGCTGCCAGGGGCTTCCAGATTTCTTGCTGTACCAACTGCAGGGCCTGCAAGTGGGCCTGTAAGGTGGGGGAGGTGGCATAGTCAGTGATATCAGAATCAAAGAAAGTTATGGCTGGAGGAGGGCCTCCATACAGGATCTCAAAAGGGGTTAATCCATGTGGTCCTGGGGTATTCCTGGCCTGGTATAATGCCAGGGGCAGGAGCTGAACCCAGTCCCTAGCGCCAGCTTCAAGCGTTAATTTTGCCAAAGCCTCCTTAATTGTTCTATTCATTCTTTCTACCTGGCCTGAACTCTGGGGTCTATAAGCACAATGTAATTTCCAATCGATCCCCAGTAACTTGGCCACCAACTGACTTACCTGGGAGACGAAGGCAGGCCCATTGTCAGTCCCGATTACCTTAGGTAGCCCGTACCGGGGAAAAATTTCTTCAAAAAGTTTCTTGACAACTGTCTGTGCTGTTTCCTTCCTTGTAGGGAAAGCCTCGACCCATCCTGAAAAGGTGTCTACAAAAACTAATAAATACCGGTAACCATACATGCCGGGTTTAACTTCAGTAAAGTCTATCTCCCAGTGGACTCCTGGGCGGTGTCCCCTGAGTCTGAGTCCAGGCGGTCTGTTCGTTTTGCCAGCGTTTATCTGGGCACAGGCTTTACAGGTGCTGGTGATTTGCTGTATCAAAGTTTCTTTCTTAGGTATATAGCTGCCCATCTCCTGTCTACCAAGCAGCCTATTCATCTTCTTAGGACTCAGGTAAGTCAATTTATGCAAGTAGGAAACAAGTTCTTTAGCTACATGCACAGGCATTACAGTCTTTCCTTGAAATATCCATCGTTGCCTTTCATGGTCATAATCTGCCCCCAATCTTTGAACAATGTCTAAATCTTTCTCTGTGTAATCAAGGAAGTCCAGGTCTTTCTTTGGATTCTCCTGATCTGTTAATAAAGTTGCTAATAAGAGTTGGGGGCCCAGGGCCGCCTGTTTAGCTGTTTCATCAGCCATGCAGTTCCCCTTGGCTATTTCAGTCTCTCCTTTCTGGTGCCCTGGACAATGTATAATGCTCAATTTCTTAGGGAGGAACAGGGCTTTGAGCAGGGCCAAAATTTCAGCCTTGTTTTTAATGTCTTTTCCCTCTGAAGTTAAAAGACCCCGCCTGCGGTATATTTCTCCATGAACATGGGCGGTGGCAAAAGCGTAACGACTGTCAGTATAGACACTGAGTGTCTTACCTTCTGCCAGCTGTAGGGCTTGTGTGAGCGCGATGAGTTCTGCTCATTGAGCCGAAGTTCCAGGTGGTAGGGCGCTGGCCCAAATTACCTGTTTCCTGTCCACAACTGCTGCTCCAGATTTTCTTTCTCCATTAAGTAGATAACTGCTTCCATCGGTATACCAAGTCAAGTCAGCCCTTTTTAGGGGTTGATTTGTCAGGTCAGGTCTGGTTCCGTGTGTTTCCACAAGGATTTGTTGGCAGTTATGTGGGGTTTCCCCCTCAGGAGCAGGCAACAGTGTGGCGGGGTTCAGGGTGACTACTGGGCCAAATTGCACCCTGTCTGTATCTAGCAGGAGGGACTGGTAATGAGTCATTCGAGAGTTGGATAGCCAACGGTTTGGTGGCTGGCGAATGAGTGATTCAACTGCATGGGGAGCTAAGATGATGAGGGGCTGTCCCATTGTCAGCTTTCCAGCATCCTTTATGAGCACGGCTACAGCAGCAATCATTCTTAAGCATGGGGGCCATCCAGATGCCACCGGGTCCAATTTCTTAGAGGGGTAGGCTATGGGCCTCCTCCAGGGTCCTAATTTTTGTGTGAGGACCCCTTTAGCAAATCCCTGCTTCTCATCTATGAATAATTCAAAGGGTTTTGTAATGTCCGGTAGCCCTAGGGCTGGGGCAGACAGCAGGGATCTCTTAATGGTCTCAAATGCTTGTTGGTGGCCCCCAGTCCATACAAAAGGGGCATCATTCTTGGTCAAGGGGTACAGTGGGGCCGCAATTTCTGCGAACCCTGGAATCCAAAGTCGGCTGAAACCCGCAGTGCCCAAAAACTCTCGAAGTTGCGTAGCATTCTTCGGGGGGGGGGGGGGGGGGGGAATGTGGGCAATAGTCTCTTTCCTGGCTTCTGTGAGCCATCTTTGACCATTTTCCAACTGATAACCCAAATAAGTTACCTTAGTTCTGCAAATCTGGGCCTTTTTGGCCGAGGCTCGATAGCCTAATTCTCCCAAAGTCTGTAAGAGGTCCCCAGTACCTTGTGTGCAGCCCTCTTTGGTTGTAGCTGCCAGGAGCAGGTCGTCCACGTATTGGAGTAGGATCAGATCCGGGTGGTGCTTCCGAAAGGCTGCCAGGTCCTGATGGAGGGCCTCATCGAACAGGGTTGGGCTGTTCTTTAAGCCCTGTGGTAGCCTGGTCCATGTTAATTGTCCTGAAATCCCTTCCTCTGGATCCCTCCATTCAAAGGCAAACAAGGATTGGCTCTGTGGGCTCAGTCTCAGACAAAAGAATGCATCTTTTAAATCCAAAATGGTATACCAAGAATGGGTTGGAGGCAGGGTACTTAGCAGATTGTAAGGATTAGGGACTGTTGGATGTATGTCTTCCACCCGTTTATTAACTTCCCTGAGGTCTTGCACTGGCCGATAATCCCCGGTACCAGGCTTTTTCACGGGGAGCAGGGGAGTATTCCATGGAGATCGGCAGGGGGTTAATATCCCCTGGTCTAAGAGTCTTTTGATGTGTGGTTTAATCCCCTGATATGCTTCTTGAGACATGGGATATTGTTTAATAGAGACTGGGGTAGCAGTGGCCTTTAAGGTTATTACTAGTGGTGGTTGTTGAGCTGCCAATCCCATGCCTCCTGTTTCAGCCCATGCCTGGGGATACCTTTCAATCCAATGGGCTTCTATATTTTCAGGAGCAGGTTTTTCAAATAATTTATATTCATCTTCTAATTGTAGGGTTAATATGTGGAGAGGTTCCCCTTTTGAGCCAGCTATTTTGGCCCCTCCTTTGTCGAAATGAATCTGTGCTCTCATCTTAGTAAGCAAGTCTCTCCCCAATAGGGGGTAGGGACAGTCCGGTACATGAAGGAATGAATGGGTCACCTTACCCGTAGCCAGGAGCACCTTCCTATCAGTGGTCCAACGATATTGCTTCCCTCCAGTTGCTCCTTGGACCCAAGTTTTTCGATTACTCAGTGGCCCTGTCGGTTTGGTCAGGACTGAGTGTTGGGCTCCTGTATCTACTAGGAAAGTGACCGGCTGCCCCCAACTTGTAGAGTTATCCGGGGCTCGGGGGGGGGGGGGGGGGGTCCTGGCCCTGACTGGCCTAATCTTCATCTAGGGCCAGCAGCTGAGTTGGTTGTTTCTTTGGATTTTGGGGCCTCTTAGGGCAATCTTTGACCCAATGTCCTTTTTCTTTGCAATAGGCGCATTGGTCTTTGTCTATCTTCAGCCTCCTTCTGTCTCCCATCCTATCTGGCCTCCCTGCTTCTTGCCTATTTTGGCTAACTACGGTGACCAAGATCTTAGTTATCTCCCTAGTACGCCGCCTATCCCGCTTATCTTCCCTCTCCTCTCTTTCCTTTCTAATCCTGTCCTCCCGTTCTTCTGGAGTTTCTCTCTTATTAAAGATCCTCTCTGCTTCTTTTAACAAGTCCTGCAGAGTGCGGTCTCGTAAGTCATCTAGCCTCTGTAACTTGTTTCTGATATCAGGGGCCGATTGCCAAATGAAGGCCATCGAGACATTTCCCCTTTTTTTTAATATTTATTTATCCATTATGCACACAATATTCTGTCTGTGTGTATATCTGCAGGCCAGGCCCCTTTACAGATGGTCGTAAGCCACCATGTGGTTGCTGGGAATTGAACTCAGGACCTTGGGAAGAGCAGGCAATGCTCTTAACCTCTGAGCCATCTCTCCAGCCCCCGAGACATTTCCCCTTTGATCCGGACTCATGGGATCGTAGGGGGTATACATGCGATATGCCTCCATAAGGCGCTCTAAGAAGGCTGCTGGAGTTTCCTCTGCCCCTTGAGTAACTGCTCTCACCTGAGCCAAATTAGTCGGTCGGCGTCCAGCGCCTTGAAGGCCCGCTATGAGAAGCTGACGGTAGAGACGGATACGCTCCCTACCTGCTGCTGTGTCATAGTTCCAGTTGGGTCTATCCAAGGGGAAAGCGGCGTCTACTTCATTGGGGAGTAGGGTAGGTGCCCCATCTGGTCCCGGGGCATTCTTGCGAGCCTCTAGAAAGACTCGTTGCTTCTCCTCCGAGGTCAGGAGTGCCTGTAAGAGCTACTGGCAATCGTCCCAGGTGGGCTGATGGGTAATCAGAATAGACTCAATCAAGGCCGTAAGGGCAACCGGGTCCTTGGAGAAAGGCGGGTTATGGTTTTTCCAGTTATATAAATCAGAGGCTGAAAATGGCCAATATTGGTATTGGCCATTTCCCCCCTGTCGAAGAGGGAAGGCTTGGGAGATTGTCTCCCGGTGTTCTCGTCTGCCGCGAAGGCGGCGAGGCGAGGGGTCTTTTCCGGTGGAAGTGGTGCTGTCTGGTCCTTCTTCCTCAGGTTCCTCCACCTCGTATCCGGGGTGCTCTTCCTCTTGGTTCCGCGGGGCCAGGGGGCGTGGGTATGGGGGAGGATCTTCCGTTAGGAGATCAATAAGGGTGTCATCTGAAGGGGGAAGTACAGGTTTTGGAGGTTGGGTTTTATTTTCTTTTTCCAGAAAGGGATATAGCTGAGTGGGCTGAGGTTTGAAGGAGGCATAGGGGCCGGGGGTGGGGAGTAAGGGATGAGCAGGAGCCGAAGGTCGGGGAGGGACAAAAGGAGAAACCCAAACCGGCGGGTCTCTGGCCAGGGATTCCCAAACGGTGACGTATGGAATCTGGTCGGGGTGTCCCTGGGGTCCGGTGGAGAACACCCGTTGTTTTATCTGTAAAATAGCATCAATGTTAAAAGAACCATCCTTTGACCATGAAGGATGGTAAGTGGGCCACTCAGAAGTGCAAAGGAGCTGCCATGTCTTTTTCTTGATGTCAACTCCTTTCTCGTCCCCGCGTGCTCGAACATCGCGCCAGTGACCTAGAGTCAGACTTAAGGGAGTGGTTAGAGATTGTCCCATGTTAAGGTCTTTTTCAAAGTATAACAGAACCCAGACAAAACAGACAAGAACAAACAGACAGCAGGCCAAGAGCTGCGCGGTACGAGATCAGCGTAAAGCCGAAAACAAAAATTCGGACGGAGGAACGGAAACGGGGCTTGTTCCGTCCTCCAAGAGAGTGGCCTGTTCACTCTCAGGAACAAATTGGACCCCGAAAAGTCGGGTCCCCGAAATCCTTGGCACGTCTGCCAGGGTGGCTAGTGAGGAGTACGGAACCCGTCAGCTCCCTCCTTCACCTAGCCTACGGAGCGTTTATACGTACAAACGACTTCAAACGGACACAAACTGGCAAATTGAAACACACAACGAGTCACACAATGGAACACGCAACAAAACACACAACGGCCGGCCGGCTTACCTCCCGTTTGGTTTACCGGGTTATTGGGCAGGGGGTCGACTCGCTGAATCTCGGTGGGACCTGCAAGATGAAAAGACCCTCGTTTTCAAGGGTGGCGATCTCCTCCTTAACTCAATAACCCGAAACCAACAGATGCAATTAGCATGAGGTTATTTTATTAATTTCACAGGCGTCTGTGGGTGAATCAGCAGGTCTCGCCAACTGATCACACCGATCCGACTTTTTGTTCAGCTTTTATAGGTTTACGGGTTACATGGGCGGGGGGGGGGGGGGCTTAGTAACAGTAATTCTATTGGTAGGGGCTTGGGTCATCTTGGGGACAGTCCCATTTGTCTGTTCCCAGGTTTTCTCACAAGGTATACTTCATCAATTTGACAGCTGTGATAAGGAGGTCTGAGATCTTAGTCCGGTCAGCTAACCAGATGTATCCCATAAAATACCCTGCTGTGGCGCCAGTTGTCCATAACGGAGACAGTATCTGACCCAAAGGTCACCTTATCTCTGTCTCCTAAAGGTTAGCTCAGTTCACCTCTGTCGTTTATCAGGACTGGCCAGGACACCATTCTAAATTTATAGCGGGGGGGGGGGGGGGCGTTCTGGTCTTGTAAATGAAACAGCCAGTCGTAAAATGACCTAAGCTTCCCAAACATTTGAGAAAACAGCTCCCTTTGATTGAATAATCCTTGATCTGCTGAGAAAGCTGCTGATGGTATGTTCTCATTATATATATATATATATATATATATATATATATATATATTCCTCATTTTTTGGAATCCATATTTGTTTATTTCTTGGACTCTTCACATGTTGTTGCAAAAATGGCATGAGTGGGACCCTCATTGGTCCCATGGCAGGTGAGGATCATGGGCAGGAGACAAATATACCATGCAGTGTATATTTGAGTGTAGAGTTTATTGAGATGAAGGTAAAAAACATGGAAGGGAGAAAGAATGTGTGAAAAGAGAAGAAGCAGGAAAAATCTTGTCTGCCACTTCAGAAGAGCAGTGGGAAAGAGAGATTGGGAGTGGGTGGAACATGTCTCTTAAAGGGATCTTTGCACCTGCCTGGGTACATTCTGCCAGATGACAGAGCAGACTAGCATGATACCTGAACCCTAACACATACCACCATTAAGAAACCTGCCTCTGGAGAATCCCTGATCCAGTGGAATGGAATTCCATCTGGACTGGTGAGTGTGTGAGACCCTTGGACAACCTGCCCTGGTAGAGAGCACAGAACCCCTACCCCAGCTCCTGCTGAAGGCTTGTCTTTGGTTCTCACGTCCCTGCCTCTCCCAAGCCTTCCCTAGTGTATTCAAGTGTCCTGCTCCTGTACTAAGGCCATCCACCCAGAGGGGTGAGAGTCTGGCCTTCAAGCAGGTCTGAGGATTCCTGCAAGGGAGTACTGGCTCCTTCAGATTGTGCTGCAAGGTTCACTGTGTGATATTCCATCCCGCCCTGCCCCCACCTTGGCCCTTTTGTCCCTGCGGCCTCCCTGGGCTGCCAGGAATCCCTGATCTGGTGCAGTGGAGTTCCATCTGGACTGGTGAGTGAGTGCGGCCCTGGGGCAACCTGCCCTGGAAGAGAGCACAGACCCCCTCCCCCAGCTCCTGCTGCAGGCTTGTCTTTGGTTCTCACGTCCCTGCCTCTCCCAGGGGGAGACACCTTGTACCTCTCTAAGACACCAAGTACCTCCCGGCTCCATTTGAAGGAAGAGATGGGCAGGCGCCAATGCAAGAACTCCTCCAACAACATGAAAGGCAACATGACATCACCAGAATCCAGACATCCCGAAACAACAAGAATTGAACACCCTACTCCAGAAGATATAGAAGAAACCGACCTTAAACAGTACTTTATGAAAATAATATGGGCGGTGGTGGCGCACGCCTTTAATCCCAGCACTCGGGAGGCAGAGGCAGGCGGATCTCTGTGAGTTCGAGACCAGCCTGGTCTACAAGAGCTAGTTCCAGGACAGGCTCTAAAGCTGCAGAGAAACCCTGTCTCGAAAAAACAAAAAAGAAAATAATAGAGGACCTTAAACAGGAGGTAAAACACTGCCATACTACCATAAAGAAATGGAGATGACAAACAAAAAGGTAGACGAAATAAATAAAGCTCTCAAAGATACCCAAGAAAACAAGAAAAGACAATCAAACAGGTAAGGGAAACAGTACAAGACCTGAAAAATGAAATGGAGGTAATGAAGAAAACACAATCCGAGGGAAGACTGGAAATAGAAATTCTGAGTAAACGAACAGAAACTTCAGAGACAAGTATTTCCAACCGAATACAAGAGATGGAAGAAAGAATCTTGGTCTCTGAAGATACTATAGAGGAAATAAACTCACAGCTTAAAGAACAAAACAAATCAAACAAATTCTTAACACAAAACATCCAGGAAATCTGGGACACCATGAAAAGACCAAACCTAAGAATAATTGGGGTAGAAGAAGGAGAAGAATTACAACTCAAAGGCCCAGAAAATATATTCGACAAAATTATAAAAGAAAACTACCCCAACCTAGAGAAGGATGTTCCTATGAAGGTACTAGAAGCCTACAGAACACCGAATAGACTGGATCAAAAGAAAGCATCCCCACGCCATATAATAATCAAAACACAAAACATACAGAATAAAGAACAGATATTAAGAGCTGCAAAGGAAAAAGGTCAAGTAACATATAAAAAGAAACCTATCAGAACTTCTCAATGGAAACCATGAAAGCCAGAAGATCTTGGATAGATGTGCTACAGACACTAAGGGAACATGGATGCAAGCCTAGACTACTATACCCAGCAAAGCTTGCATTCACCATCGATGGAGAAAACAAGATATTCCAGGACAAAAACAGATTTAAACAATATGTAGCCACAAATCCAGCCTTGCAGAAAGTAATAGAAGGAAAATCACAAACCAAGGAGTCCAACAATGCCCACAATAACTCAGACATCTAGCAACCTTTCACCAGCACAACTCAAAGAATGGTGACACACAAACTCTACTACCAGAAAAAAAATGACAGGAGTTGACAACCACTGGTCATTAATATCACTTAATATCAATGGACTCAATTCACCTATAAAAAGGCACAGGCTAAGAGATTGGATACGAAAACAGGATCCAACATTCTGCTGTTTACAAGAAACACACCTCAACCACAAAGTCAGACAGAGTAAAGGGTTGGGAAAAGGTTTATCAAGCAAATGGTCCTAAGAAACAAGCGGATGTGGCCATACTGATTTCTAACAAAGTTGACTTCAAATTAAAATCAATCAGAAGAGATGGAAAAGGACACTTTATACTCATAACAGGAAAAATCCATCAGAATGAAGTCTCAATCCTGAATATCTATGCCCCTAGTATAAAAGCACCCACTTATGTAAAAAAAAAATTACTTAGACTCAAGGCAGCCATCAAACCACACACATTAATAATAGGAGACTTCAACACTCCTCTCTCACCAATCGACAGGTCAATCAGACAAAAACCTAACAGAGATTTAGAAGACTTAAAGGAGGTAATGAACCAAATGGACTTAACAGACATCTGTAGAACATTCCACCCAAATAGGAAAAAATATACCTTCTTCTCTACGGCTCACGGAACTTTTTCAAAAATTGACCATATACTCAGTAACAAAGCAAACTTCCCCAGTTACAAAAAAAATATTAGTAACCACCTCTGTCTTATCGGATCACCATGGATTAAAATTAGAATTCAACAACAATGATACCCCCAGAAAGCCTACAAACTAATGGAAACTGAACAGTCAACTACTGAACCATACCTGGGTCAAGAAAGAAATAAAGAAAGAAATTAAAGTCTTCCTTGATTTTAATGAAAATAAAACACAACATACTCAAACCTATGGGACACTATGAAAGCAGTGCTAAGAGGAAAGTTCATAACATTAAGTGCCCACTTAAACAAAATGGAGAAAGCACACAATGGAGACTTAACAGCACACCTGAAAGCTCTAGAAAAGAAAAAAGCAGCATCACCTAGGAGGAGTAGAAGACTGGAAATAATCAAACTGAGGGCAGAAATCAACAAAATAGAAACACAGAAAACAATCCAAAGAATCACTGAAACAAAAAGCGGGTTCTTGGAGAAAATCAACAAGATTGACAAACCCCTAGCCAAACTAATCAAACGGCAGAGAGAGAACAAGCAAATGAGTAAGATCAGAAATGAAAAGGGGGACATAACCACAGACACAGAGGAAATTCAGAGAATCATTAGATCTTACTACAAAAGCCTGTATGCCACAAAATTGGAAAATGTAAAAGAAATGGACAGTTTTTTAGATAAGTACCATATACCAAAGTTAAACCAGGACCAGGTGAACAATCTAAATAGTCCTGTTAGTCACGAAGAATTAGAAACTTTTATCGAAAACCTCCCTACAAAAAAAGAAGCCCAGGACCAGATGGTATCAATGCAGAATTCTACCAGAACTTCCAAGAAGACCTAATACCTATACTCCTTGAGATATTTCATAATATAGAAACAGAAGAGTCATTGCCAAATTCCTTTTATGAGGCTACAGTTACCCTGATACCTAAACCACACAAAGACTCAACCAAGAAAGAGAATTACAGGCCAATCTCACTCATGAACATCGATGCAAAAATTCTCAATAAAATACTGGCAAACCGAATCCAAGAACACATTATAAAAATTATCCACTATGATCAAGTAGGCTTCATCCCAGAGATGCAGGGCTGGTTCAACATATGAAGATCTATCAATGTAATCCATCATATAAATAAACTGAAGGATAAAAACCATATGATCATCTCATTAGATGCTGAAAAAGCATTTGACAAAATTCAACACTCCTTTATGATAAAGGTTTGGAGAGATTAGGGATACAAGGGTCATTCCTAAATATAATAAAGGCTATTTACAGCAAGCCAACAGCTAACATCAAATTAAACAGATAGAAATTCAAGTCCACCCCACTAAATTCAGGAACACGACAAGGCTGTCCACTCTCTCCTTATCTCTTCAATATGGTGCTTGAGGTTCTAGCAATAACAATAAGACAACATAAGGGGATCAAGGGGATTCGAATTGGAAAGGAAGAAGTTAAACTTTTGTTATTCGCAGATGATATGATAGTGTACATAAGCGACCCGAAAAACTCCACCAAAGAACTCCTACAGCTGATAAACTCCTTCAGTAACATGGCAGGATACAAGATCAACTCCAAAAAAATCAGTTGCCCTCCTATACACAAAGGATAAGGAAGCAGAGAGGGAAATCAGAGAAGTATCACCTTTCATGATAGCCACAAATAGCATAAAATATCTTGGGGTAACTCTAACCAAAGAAGTGAAGTATCTATTTGACAAGAACTTTAATTCTCTGAAGAAAGAAATTGTAGAGGATACCAGAAAATGGAAGGATCTCCCTTGCTCGTGGATTGGGAGGATTAACATAGTAAAAAAAACCAAAGCAATCTATAGATTTAATGCAATCCCCATCAAGGTCCCAACAAAATTCTTCACAGACCTTGAGAGGACAATAATCAACTTTATATGGAAGAACAAGAAAACCAGGATAGCCAAAACAATCTTAAACAATAAAGGAACTTCTGGAGGCATTACCATCCCTGACTTCAAACTCTATTACGGAGCTACAGTATTGAAAATAGCTTGGTATTGGCATAAAAACAGAGAAGTTGACCAATGGAATCGAATAGAAGACCCGGATCTTAACCCACAAACCTATGAACACCTGATTTTTGATAAAGGAGCCCAAAGTACACAATGGAAGAAAGAGGGCATCTTCAACAAATGGTGGATGTCAACCTGTAGAAGAATGAAAGTAGGTCCATATCTATCACCATGCACAAAACTCAAGTCCAAATGGATTAAAGACCTCAATATTAATCGGAACACACTCAGCCTGATAGAGGAGAAAGTGGGAAGTATCCACAACATATGGACACAGGAGACCGTTTCCTACGTATAACCCCAGCAGCACAGACATTAAGGGCAACATTGAATAAATGGGACCTCCTGAAGCTGAGCAACTTCTGTAAAGCAAAGGACACTGTCACTAAGACACAAAGGCAGCCTACTGACTGGGAAAAGATCTTCACCAACCCTGCAACTGACAAGGGTCTGATCTCTAAAATATATAAGGAACTCAAGAGACTATACTTCAAAATGCTAATTAACCCATTTAAAAAATGGGGCTCTGAACTGAACAGAGAATTCTCAACAGAAGAAATCCAAATGGCCAAAAGACACTTAAGGTCATGCTCAACCTCCTTAACTATCAGGGAAATGCAAATCAAAACAACTTTGAGATACCATCTTACACCTGTCAGATTGGGTAAAATCAAAAACACCAATGATAGCCTTTGCTGGAGAGGTTGTGGGGTAAGGGGTACACTCATCCATTGCTGGTGGGAATGCACACTTGTGCAACCACTTTGGAAAGCAGTGTGGCGGTTTCTCAGGAAATTCGGGATCAACCTACCCCAGGACCCAGCAATTCCACTCTTGGGAATATACCCAAGAGATGCCCAATCATACTACAAAAACATTTGTTCAACTATGTTCATAGCAGCATTATTTGTAATAGCCAGAACCTGGAAACAACCTAGATGCCCTTCAGTGGAAGAATGGATGAAGAAACTGTGGAATATATGCATATTAGAGTACTACTCAGTGGTAAAAAACAATGACATCTTGAATTTTGCATGCATATAGATGGAAATAGAAAACACCATTCTGAGTGAGGTAACCCAGACCCACAAAGATGAACATGGGATGTACTCACTCATAATCTGTTTTTAGCCATAAATAAAGGACATCGAGCCTATAATTTGTGACCCTTGAGAAGACAATAAGGTGAACCCAAAGAAAAACATATAGTTATCCTCCTGGATATTGGAAGTAGACAAGTTTCCCGGGCAAAAATTGGGAACTTGGGGGTGGGGTGGGTTGGGGGCAAGGGAGATGGGGAGAGTAAAGCGTGAAGGGGAGGATAGGGAGAGCTTGTGGGAATGGGATGCTTGGGATATAGGAAGGGTGGATATGGGAGCAGGGAAGCATACATCCTAATTAAGGGAGCCATCTTAGAATTATTAAGAGACTTGACTCTAGATGGGTTCCCAGGTATCCAGTGAGATGCCCCTAGCTAGTTCCATGGGCAGCTGAGGAGAGGGAGTCGGAAAAGGCCAGATCCTATAGCCATACTGATGATTATCTTGCATATCTCCATAGAACCCTCATCTGGCGATGGATGGAGCTAGAGACAGAGCCCCACATTGGAGCACCGGACTGAGTTCCCAAGGTCGTGACGAGGAGTAGAAGAAGGGAGAACATGAGAAAGAAAGTCAGGACCGTGAGGGAATCTTTATCTGGCGATGGATGGAGATAAAGACAGAGCCACACATTGGTGCACCGAACTGAGCGCCTAAGGTCCAAATGAGGAGCAGAAGGAGGGAAAACATGCGCAAGGAAGTCTGTACTGAGAGGAGTGCTCCCACCCACTGAGATGATGGGGCTGATCTATTAGGAGCTTACCAAGCCGAGCTGGTCTGGGACTGAAAAAGCATGAGATAGAACTGGTCTCCCTGAACATGGCAGACAATGAGGGCTGCTGAGAAGCCAAGGACAATGACACGGGATTTGGACCCTACTACACATACTGGCCTTGGGGGGGGGGCTGGCCTGTTTGGATGCTCACCTTCCTAGACCTGGATGGAGGGGGGAGGAACTTGGACTTCCCATAGGGCAGGGAACCCTTACTGCTCTCTGGACAGGAGAGGGAGGGAGAGTGGAGGAGGGATGGGGGTAAATGGGAGGCGGGGAGGAGGCGGAAATTTTTACTAAATAAAAAAAAATTACTTTGCCCAACAAAAAGTAGGAAGCAGTATGAAGAGAACTATACCCATATTCCCAAATATTGTTTATAAATGCTTATTTACGTTGAAAGGGGTATATGCTATAGAGATTTTCATTGATATGGATCTTGGTTTATTAAAACAAATTTAAGGTAAGTTTTGTTATATGTATATTTCTGCTCTTGGTTATGGTATTGTGTTTGTGTAGCTCATTTAAAAATGTAATATATAATTAAGAAATATAGGTTAATAGAGAGTCATCTATAATAGTCAAGCTTCTAGTCATATTAGTTAGGATATACATATATATATATATATTAGTTAAGTATCTTCAAATATTTCAGAGACCTTCAAAATATGGCATTTAAAAGGTTTTTAATAACTTGGGACTTTTCATGACAATGAGACACATCTGCTACTGGCAACACAAATTACTTCAAGAGGATGACGGGCACTGAAGAAGCTCCTTATACAGTTGGTTAGCCATTTGGACAAGAAACTGCTCTTGCCTGGACTTCTTGCTGGTATGTGTGTGAAATGGACTTGCAGAACCCACAGAGAACTGACTGCCAAACTTGCCTAAAGGTGAATCCATCCTATGGGGTTCCTGCTTCATGCAGACATTCTGCAGGACACAGAAGAAAGGGCCTGACAAACTGCCAACATAAGCGGAACTGTCTTTGAAATTTTCTGCTTCGTAGAAAAGTCTGCTGGATACTATGGGTCTGTAGACTGAAGATAGATACCCCAATGGTATAAAAGAACTTTGGGTGACTGTCTAGACAGTGAGATGTCTCTGTCAATTCTAGAGTTTTGGAAGTTGCTTACAATGAACTTCTTGTTTACTTAGGTAATATTATGTCCTTCTGGAGTCTTTGATGAATTTGAAGAATGGATCATTATTATTATAATTTTTCTTAGTTATGATAAAAGATAAAGTAGATATAAATATTGTAACTAATTATTGAGTGATAATTGTTTTGTAATTTTACTATGTTAAAGTTAAAACCTGTTATCTACTGCTCTTGAGTGTGTATGCTTCCTTTTGTTCTAGAGCTTTCAAATGTGCTGTTAAGTTGCTAGTCTGAGATTTCTCTATATTCTTTATGTAGGCATTTAGTGCTTTGAACTTTCCTCTTAGCATCACTTCATTGTATAAGTTTGGGTATGTTGTTGTTCATTTTCATTCTAGGAAGTCACTTAATTGTAAATCTTTAATTTCCTTCTTTATTTCTGCTTCAAACCAGTAGCCATTCAGTACAGATTTGTTCAGTTTCCATACATTTGTGGGCTTTCTGTTGTTTCTGTCATTATTGAAATCCAGCTTCATTCTGTGATGGTCTGAAAGGATGCAAGGGTTTATTTTAATTTTCTTGTATCTGTTTAGACTTACTTTGTGACTAATTATATGGTAGTTTTAAAAAGGTTCTGAGAGGTACTGAGAAAAAAATGTATATTCTGTTGGAGGAGGGGCCACTTGTTTGTCCTGGCCACCTGGCTAGCTTTACACCTGAAATAAACTGTATTAATTTAAATGCTGCCTGGCCCATTCTAAAATTTAAGCTGTGCTGTTATTATGGTAAATATGGTAGTTCCTGCTAGCTCTGTACAGTCCAGCATGGTGGAGCCGCTTGCATCTCTGAGCCGTGCATACTGACCCACTTCCAGGCACACAGCTGGTCCAAGTTGCCATCAAGCAAGCCAAAACAATCTGCTCACAAATCCCATCCAAATACTCCATCTCCCAAAAGAGTCAGAGGTTGCGCTGCCGGCACAGCCCAGAAAGCTGGTATTATAAAACTGCCACTTTTTTTTCCTATTGTGGCTGCTGAGTTGCTGCGGGAGGACCTTCTGCTTCATCAGCCAATTGCCGCTGACTGAAGTACGAGCCCATTGTGCTGAGGGAGCGCCTTCCGCTCCTTCAGCTAATAGCTGCTGAAATACCAGCCCACTGGGGTGTGGTCTATTTTTCTTTAAATTAGAGCGACAAGCCTTGGCCCGCTCTCTTGGTTCCAGTGCTTGGTTCCGGCTCCTGCTCCTTCCTGATGGTTGGTGTTTTGTGAGTTTTACCCCCCAAAATAAATACCCCTTTAAATACTAAAAAAGAAAAGAAAAGAAAAAAAAGAAAAGAAAAGAAAAGAAAAGAAAAGAAAAGAAAAGAAAAGAAACCTGCCTCTGGCTGCTTGCTCATAAACACCATTTACATGTTTTGTGGCAGAGCCTCTTAAAAGAACTTCAAGTTTTGCCACTAATGCTGAGTCAGGAAACCTCTCTCTCTTTTTTTTTTAAGATTTATTTATTATGTATACAACATTCCTTCCATGTATGTTATGCTAGAAAAGGGCACCAGATCTCATTATAGATGGTTGTGAGCCACCATGTGGTTGCTGGGAATTGAACTCAGGACCTCTGGAAGAGCAGGCAATGCTCTTAACCTCTGAGCCATCTCTCCAGGGAGCTGTGTCTCTGCTTGGCACCAGCAAACCAAGCCTACCAGAGTAAAGACGGTTACCAACAAGCTGTGTTTGACTCTGTTCTTGTCTGTCTAGAATACTTTTTTCTTAAAGCTTTCTCAGGCTTTTTGTGGAAATTCTTGCCAAACTTTTGGGCGCCATTTGTAGATAGAAGTTTCTGTCCTGCCCAGTCCTGCAGCTATTCAGTCTCAAAGAAACACACAGAGGCCTATAAATTATAAACTATTTGGCCTATTAGCTCAGGCTTATTATTAACTAACTCTTACAACTTAAATTAACCCATGATTCTTGTCTATACTTAGCCACATGGCTTTTCTCAGTAAGGCATTCTCATCTTGCTTCCTCTGTGTCTGGCTGGTGATTGACTCTTTGCCTTTCCTTTTTTCCAGGATTCTCTTAGTCTGGTTGCCCTACCTATACTTCCTGCCTGCTTCTGGCCAGTCAGTGTTTTATTAAACCAATATGAGTGACAAATCTTTACAGTGTACAAGAACATTATCCCACAACAGCCCATAAAGTGGGAGAAGCCAGACTCACCAGACATAGTTAGCTACATGTATGAAGCTCAGGTTATTTATAGCAGAGCTACCTTCTGAAAGCTAATACCATTAAACACAGACACAAGTTTAAATGTCATATAGCATAGAACTACATAAGTTATAGTAAAACCAAAGGGAATAAACACTTGGACTTAAATACTTCTTAGTCTACTGCATTCCATGCTCTCTAAGTTCCCTTGGGTATGTACATCCTTATGTCTGTGAGTGGATGGTACAGTACTTGTCTTTCTAATATCTCAGAATTTCTTTGGCAGAAAACTCCAGAGTAGATGCTGCTGTATCTATCACTCACACATGCCATGAAGGCTTACCTTCATGGTCTTTATCATCTCAGAAAATACAAAATCTGACTTGGGTCAAAACCAGGCATCATCCTTCATCTCCCTTTCTAATTGAGCAACTACATTCCATGTGACAAGATTGAGCATTGTTCCCATAGCCCGAGTTTGTGCCTGGGCAACTGCTTACCTCTGATTACTGTAACATTTGCCATCTCTGAAACTTCTGCTTCCCACTGCTGCATACCCTATTCAAACATCCCATAGCCTCATAGACTTTCCTTCCCCATGCTGCTCCTATTTAACACTCTCCTAGATCTTCATATGCTTTCTATCTACTCAGGCAAGTGTAGTTCTGAGCTTACTTCCTCACAGGAATCTGGGAACATATTGGAATTCTGAAGCAACTTTTCCCAGGTATGTTTTGTTTAGGTACTGACTCAGATTGACAAGAGAGGTCCTTAAATATTATATTTAAGCCGGACAGTGGTGGCACACAACTTAATCCCAGTATTCAGAAGGCAGAGGCAGGTGAATCTCTGTGAGTTCAAGGCCAGCCTGATCTACAAGAGCTAGTTCCAAGACAGGCTCCAAAGCTACACAGAAACCCTGTCTTGAAAACTCAAAAAAACATATTTAAAAACTTTGTGTGTAAGTGTATTATATGTATACATGTGTGAGTTTGCCATGGTGCATATGTGGAGATTAGAGACCAACTTGTAGAGTTGATTCTCTCCGTCCACCTTTATATGGGTTTTAGGTTGCCAGTCTTGTGCTGCAGGTACCTTTACCTGCTGAGCCATTTACCAACCCAGAGAGGTCCTTTCTAAACAATTCATACAATTGCAGAATACCTGTCCACCTACCCATCTCTGACATCATCTCCTGTCCTGTATATATGTTGACTGTTTCCCACCCTGGAGTAAGTTTCTTGATAGCAAGGACTTTAGATCATCTGGCAATGTCCTTGGCACACAGCAGTCCTCAGTAGGTACAGAATAAACAGTTTGCCTTTGTAAGTGGCAGCTCCTCCCATTCTAATTCCTGCTCATGCCTGGTATTGGTTTCTGAAGTTTTGCCCCCCACTTCCATGGACATATAAATCTAGAACCCTGTTAAGTCCTTTTGTCCACCTCAAGACCCTTTGCATGCAGAACAGGGTGGTGTTCAGTGTACTCAAATTTGCTCATCAACTGATAAGAAGAGAAACAAGAGAAATAGCCAGAAAATAGAATTATTCAGCAATGAAAATGAAGCACTTAATCATGTACAACATGGATAAATTTTGAAAAGAACTCAAAGCGACATCGTATATGAATACTATTTATATGCAGTGTACAAGCAAGCACACTCAGAAACAACATAGTAGTGACCAGGGGTTGAAAGACGGGCATGAGAGCCACTTCCATGAAAGTGCTCTAAAATTGGATTATAGAAATGGGTGTGCAGCTGCAAATTTACTTAAACAATGATCAAATTGTACATGGGCAAATTTTATAGCATGTCAATTTTACTTTAATAAAGCTATGGTAATTTTTATTTGGGGTTGGGTATGTACCTTGAAGGTGGGGAAATTGCTTGAAACTTTCAAGGTTCACAACAGACACCAGCACGAAAAAAAGGATTATATTTAGTATTTTTTTCACATGGCTGTGCCATTAGTTTAATATTAGTATAATAGATCTGTATTGTTGCTTCTCTTCCCCCTCCCTATCTCTTGACATGTTAGAGATTGAATCCAAGAGTTTCACTATTGAACTGCATTCCAGACGTTTTAAGGTAAAATTAACTTTATAGTCCAGCCAGGACTTGAGCTTGTGATACTCTGCCTCAGACTTCCTTATGCTAGGATTGCAGTGGTGTTATACAGCATCCGACCGTCGACAAAGCTGGCATAACACACTGGCATCCAAGCACTTGGAATCGCCTGTAACACCTCGGAGGCGGTTTCGAGCGGGAAAGCCACGCCCTAGGGCGCGTGTTCACGTGGGTCATCCTATTCACCAATCAGAAGGCTGTGAGGGGCGGGAGCTTGGCGAGTCCGTGTTGCGCCATTGCCGCCGGAAGCTCAACTTTGTGTGTGTGTGTCTGAGTTGGTCCCTGTAGGCTGGAAGTTGTTTCTCTGAGAGGAAGGCCCACAAAAACTTAAAGTCACGTTCTGAAGTCTGCCCCAGTTCTGTCCAGATCAAGATCCATACCAACCACAGTTAGAAGGTGACTGGCCTCAGACCTCTTCCGGAACGAAAGCCGCGCGGACAGGTTGTTTCCGGGGGGTTGCCCGAGACTGGTGCCCTGTTGCGCCCCGCCCCTCACACGGCCACGTCCTACCGGAGCTGCCGGGCTGGGTCACTGATGGTGAGGGTTGTGGGGCTAGTACTGAGGAGGGTCGGGGCCTTGGGGTAGTGGACGGTGGGACTGGCCGAGCAATGCCGCGTCCAGAGAGGCATGCGCCGGCAAGACAAATGCAGTGTTCGGGGAGGGTCACGCAGACTTGGGGTCAGCGGCGGCCAGCTCTAGTCAGCTTTTCCTTCTACTCTGTCAGACTGGAAGCCTGCCTCGCATCTAGTGTCAGTATTGGCTTGGTAAATGCAGGTACTCCCTCTGCACCTCATGGGATGCGGTCGGCCCTGAGAGCATTGTGCTATTGCTGCTTGGGTCAGTTGTTTTTGAAGTCTGCTCCTTTTGCAGTTGATGACAAACGTGACATGGAGGCAAGTCGTTCAATCAGTGGGGGACTTATTTTGGTTCTGGTGTTCAGAGGTGTTTCACGGTGCTGCTGAACATGGACAGTTGAACCAGTAACTAGAGAGAGCATAGTGAATAGTTTCCCAGCTTTCCACAGCACTTTCTGAATGTCTATGGAAAGACAGGCCCTGTTTGCAACAGATCCCCAGAATACAGTAGTTTTGTGGTCTCTGTTCTCACTACTTTATGTTGAAGGTATACTGACAACTCAAAACAGTTGTTGAAAGGAAACTGAAAAGATTAGCTTTGTCAGGCATGTGGAAGAGGTGACTTTGGACCCAAGGCAGGTCTCCATGACAAGAAGCTTCTGTGCAAAATTGTTGAGAGTAATGTCCCAAAAGAGTGACCAAGAAGTGTAACCATCCATCTGGGCATGGTGATGCACACCTTTAATTCCAGCACTCAGGAAGCAGAGGCAGGTGGATTTCTGTGAGTTTGTCGCAAGCCTGGTCTTCAAAACGAATTCCAGGACAGGCAGGGCTCTGTTCGCAGAGAAACCCTGTCAAAAACAAACAAACAAAAAGTCTAGTGACCTTATGGAGTGTCAGTTGTACTTCTGGGTACGTAATATAGTCAGATAATGAACAAAGGCACAGCATGTGAGGGGTATAGACACAAGCAGAAACAAAAGTGATCTCTAATTTAGGCTAAGAGGTTTGTATTTTATTATCAGTGGGGCATTGTAAACCATGTATAGATGCATCGTGGCCTTTGCTTTCATAATACTTTAGTAGCTCTTGGCCACAGTGTACCTTGAATAGAAAGAAAAGGAAAAAAAAATGAGTGTAGTTGCACATGTCTGAAATACCAGTTCTTGTGAAGCCAAGACAGGAAGACTTCCACCAGCTTGAGGCCCATCCTACATAGTAAGATTCTAGTTCAAAATCTAAAAGCATATTATCAAGATGGCTCAGTGGCTAAGGATTCTAAAGTCTGATAATATGAGTAATATGGAAGCCCCATGGTGGAAAGAAAGATCCACTCTCTTATGTTGTCCTCTGTCCTATGTGCCTATGGACACATAAACAGACACAATCTGGGGGAAAATATCCTATTTCCTTTCTACTCTTCAGAAAAGAAAAAAAAAAGCAGAGGAAATACAAGTCACCTGATGTTATTAAAATTTAAAAGTAGCTGGTTTTTAGCCACTTGCTTTAAATAGTGTTATTTTCTCAAGTGAGAATATAACTTCAGTTTGACTTTTACTATCCATTTTGAACAGCTGTTGAAAAAAAGAAATAATTGCACCTGTTTATTCAAGGCATGAACAGATCCTTTATCTTACTATAGTCCATCCTAGCAAAAATGTTGTATTCATTTTCTTAGAGTTTTCGTTAATGAGGAAAATAAGCTTAAAGTAGCTCAGAAATCTACTTAACAAGTTCTTACAGCCAAATGGAGGAACAGTCAGGATTTGAGGCGAACATGTTGAACTCAAGTTCTATCATTTATGTCCTTGCTGTACCTGAGGCTAACCTTTTGGTTTTTACTTATACAGATGCTATTTGTTATTATTTGATAATGTGTCATCAACCAGACATCTTTGGGAAGTCCTCTTTTATATTTGGCTATGCTGATAACCTCAGTAATAGGGTAGCTATTTTTATGAACCAAGTTCATGGATTCTGTTGGGGAAAACTCGAAAACCTTTTGCATCTGAGATTGTAGTCTCTTAGAGTGGATCTAGGTGAACTGCTAAAGTTAGGTATTCCTTGGTGATAGCTTTGTTCTACCATCTAGAAATGGGAATGCAAGTGGTTAAAAATGAAATTATAAACTGAATGAAGTTCTACAGGACTGTAATCCTACCATTCAAAAGGTAGAATCAGGAGGATCTACATGAGTTGGAGACTATCCTGGCCTATATATTGAGCCTTAGTCTAAAAAAGGAAAAAAAAATCCCAAACCAAAACCAAACAAACCAAGCTAGCTAAGATAGCACAGTCAGTAAAAGTGCTTGCTATACAAGCATGAGGACTTGATTTTGATGCTTTGCCAAAGCCCATGCAAGAAAGGCAGGTATGGTAATGTATACTTGTAACTCCAACACTGGGGAGATGGAAACAGGCAGATCCCTGGGGCTCACTAGTCAGCCAGTATTGATGAACTCCAGGTCAGTGCAAGATACTGTCTCAAAAAACAAGATGAATGGCCTCTGAAGGTGTGTACATATATATGCACAAAAGAACCAAATTGACCAAACAAATGAAAAACAAAAGAATAACTATAATGAGAATGAACTCGTTGTTTAAAAAAAAACACACACATACACAAATGTAGTGTGTATTACTAAAACCAGCTTTTTTGTGCCTCTTCCAACTCCCACCCCAGCTGTCTTATCTTCATCTTTGGTATCCAGAGACTTGCCCTTGTCAGCAGTCTGAGGTAATGAGACCCTGTATGCCTGAGTCATGCTTATCAACATTCAAAGGAGACCGAAGGTGTACAGTAAATGTCAGTTTATTTCCCTTCGAGCAGGACTGCTGTCAGAAGCCCAACTCCTAGCATGGTCCAGAAATTTTGTCTGTAGATTCACTTGAGGAGGTAGCTGATTTTGAACAGGAGCCATCTAAGTGAGTTAACCAGAGTCAGTTGTAGTTGGGGGCCCTCTGTTCTGGAGGGCTGTACTATTCCATGTCTGAACAGAGGAAGAGCTGCTTAGGAATCATGTGTCTTGCTTAGCACAAAATTAGAGTAAGGGGAATAAAGAGGGAAATATGTGATAGTCTCTCGCTTGTGATAACTTGATACATCATCAGTGGAACTTGAATATTCATGGCTAATGTTTGTCTTTATGGACAGTCTCACTCTTAGCCTCTGAGCATATTATTTCTAGGACTTCTTAGCTGTCCTCCTTTTTGTATTTATCGTATTTCTAGACCTATACTAGTCATTTGCTTTATTGATAGGCTGAGGTGACCGTATCGTTGGTGGGTTCCTTCATTCACAGGTGGTCATCAGTCACAGAGAACAGATGGAGTCAGAGGACATGTGTCTGCAGTGGCAAGTGTCAGTATGCTAGCCCTACTGTTGAATCAGCACCACACCTTTTTAGTGAGGCTTCTTAACTATGATTTCTTAGTGTGAATTTTGGTTTGGTTTGGTTGAGTTTTGAGACAGGGTCTCAACTTTGTAGCCCAGACTTGTTGAAACTCACTGTGTAGACTAGATTGACTTCAAACTCCAAGATAAACCTGACTACCTCCTGAGTGCAAAGGCATATGCCACCACACTTGGTTTCAGCGTGATTTGTAAGCTCGGGATGTAGATTATTGCCATGAAACATGTTAAACATAGCACAGAAAGAATAATACAGAACTTATTCTGAAGAATGTAGATGCCAACATTCCTACAGAGTATGCCTGGAAGCTCATATTTAAATCTTACTTTTTGATAAGGAAATGAGTTAGTATCATCAGCACACTTCAGAGTTGATAACTAATTGCCAAATTCAAGGTGAAATTATATTTCCTAAATTTAGTCTGCCATAGTGGGTCAGAAGACTACTGATCCTCCTAATAGGAAAAGGTAGATGATCATCTGCTGTAAGATTTCTCTCTGCCCACTTTCTAAGTCAGCTCTTTTTGTGTGTTCTTGGGTCTCCCTTCCTGATCTCCCCATCTAGCATACTATACTATTACCTCATCCTTTGGCAACTGCTTCTTTAATTTTCCCTCCTCTAGATCTGAGTTGCTGTAAGCGGTGGAATTGCCTAGTAGGAGCTTTGGCCTCGGGCATGGTCGTTCCAGGTGTTTTATGAGCAGCTAAATCTTTCTAGTTTATAAACTGCTGGTCACAAATAGTTATTTAAATTCAGATTAAGCTTAAATAAGATTTAAAGTTCAGTTCCTCAGCACATGTTCAACTTTAACAGATAACAAGATCTTTTTAAAAACCTTGGAAAATTATTCATGGTAGAACTTCTGTAACTGGGACCAGGAGAGACACTCAGTTCCTTAGGAAAGGACTAAGGTGTGGCTGGTTTAATATTTTGCCCTCAAAACCTAGGATGATGTAGGTGCTCAAGGATTGTTTGTGGTGTAGAAATCTGTGTTTGTTTTCTATTCAAGTTGGGAACCTTGTAACTGTTACTTGAAATCTAACAAATTATGTTTCATAATGGGTTTTTTTTCTTCCTCTTATTAGGAATCATGGTATTACTTGGTTTGACTTCAAGCCATTTGTGAGACATTAAACCTTACGCTGAAAACGGAAAACAGAGTAGGATCCTTCCTAGAAGGTCTGGGCTGTTGCTGATGGCAGAAACCAAACTTAATCCAGACTCATATCTAGCTCCTCAGAGTCATAGCCTGGGCTGCGTTGACCATGGATGGTGCATCAGCTAAACAGTATGGCCTCTGGGAAGACAATTCCAGCAGTGATATTTCATCTTGCCCCGAAGCCTCACTGGAGACGTTGGGCTCACTGTCACTACTGCCTGACCAACCAACCAAAGCTCAGTGTAAGTCAACAGGTCATTCTATACCCTAGCATTTCATTTTCAAGAAGATGTGTTCAGCTGGTGTCTTGCAGGGGAACGTGAACTTTTCATTCTCTCAAAGTGTTTTAGTCATTTTACAGATATTTTCATTTGGCGCTGACTTTAGATCAAGCACAGTCTCTAGTCAACAGAATAGGAGCCACTTGGATATGTAGCATGTTCAGCAGCCGAGCTGCTTCCTGAAGGCGTCTGTGGATCTCAACTGGTGAATTATTGTTAGTACTTGAAATTATACCTTCCTGGTTGATTGGGTACCAAAGTTTTAATAACTGGAACTGATTAGTGGTCTAGGATTCCTGAGGCATGATTTCTCTATTAGCTGCTGGATTGTTTGTACATCAGGTGATTTCCATACCCCATGCAGTCAGGAACTAGCAATGTAATATACACCTTAAAAAAATAGATTACTATGTACTAGTTCTGACAGAAATTGCACTGTAGGTCTTATAAAATGATGTTCAAGAAGTTAACATGCGATGGGTGAGGCAGATACTGGTATTTGTACCCGAGATAATGTGTTCTTGTATGGAATCACATCTTAGATCTACGTTTCTGGAAGAATCATGGTACATATGCATAGGGTACTTGTGAATGTTAAAAGAAGTGATGTATGTAACCACGTAAATCTACCATGCAGGAAGATTCATGGAACTTATGCATAGGGTAGTTGTGAGGGTTAAAAGGAGTGATCTATATAATGTGCCAAAAATGCTGTAATATAGCTCAGTGGTAGAATGCTTCCCTGACATATGTGAAGCCCTGATTCAATCCCTACTGCCTAGTGAACATCTGATAAGTGGATATAGCCTTTTTTGTCTTCTGTTCATCATGATGTATATATTTAAGCTTATATTTGGAAACAAAGTCTTCATACATTGGATCTTGTTGCTTTTAGATTTTATTTAAGGTGTAATATGTTGCTCAAAACTCATTTTGTTTAGCAATCTACACATCAGAAAGTGGTATCAGCTACTTGTAACTTGTATCTGAAATGCAGAATCCCTGCACCCTTTCATGAAGGGTGACAGTATAGAGCCAGAATCCCTGCACCCTTTAGCAAAGGGTGGCCTTTAGTAAAGCTGACAGTGTGGGGCCACCTGTGTCCTACAGCAAACAGGTCTTGGGCATTAAGGATTTCTGTGATCTACCTCCTACTTGTGGCTTTCTTTTCCAAGGATGCATGTCAGTGAGTAGCAGGACATTTTATTTGTAAGTAACAACCCTGTTTTTACTTGAGCAAAAAAGGGGGGGGGGTAGGGATATTCCTGCATGCTCTCTGGATATATCTTGGTACCCATTGGTATTAGTGCCTGTGAAATCTTAGGTTACTCTGCCTGGGAATTCCTTAAGATTAAGCCAGCCCTCCCTCCTTACTGATAAATGGTTTACCCACCAGGAGAAGGCAGAAGAAAGTCTAAATTGAGAAGTCTTCATCTTTTGAGGAAGAACTGTACAATAGTTCTTTGTACAATAATGACAGTGGTTGAGCCTGGGTTTAGGCAAACCTAGGTTTTAAAATTTTTAGTGTTTTTGAGGTATGGTCTCTTGGAGCCCAGACTTTCCTCAGACTTGCTAAATAGTTAAGGATGATCAAGAACTCTTGACCTTCCTACTTGTACCTCCCAAGTGCAGGGCATGAACAGCCACACCTGGCTGTGAGTAGAGTTTTTATAATACCTAACTCTTATTCATCAAGCCAAAACAAAGTTTGGATTCTATTCACTTTTGCAGAATCACTCTGATTTGATTATCTGCCTCTCTGGAGGAGAACATATTCTGAACTTAACTTAGAAAGCAGTCCATGAAAATGTGAGCGTGGACTCTGATTAGCCCTGCTCTCACCTGTAGGTGATTGAAAAATTCTCAGATTTCTTTTAATCCTCTGTCCCCCTCCCACACACTCTTAAAACATAGACTTTCAAAGGTTTTTAATTTTTTTTCTTATTTAAGTGGGAAGGAAACATGAATTAAATACCACAGTCATAGTGTGGAGGGTGAGGTAACTTACAGGTGAGGACATGAGACTTTGCCCCAAGTCTCCATGCTCCAAGACAGGTATGGGGCCTATTTTCTGCAAGTCAGAGAAAACAGACTTATAAAATGTGGATATGCTATGCTCATGGGACTTACATATAGCTGTGTGTCTGGAAATGACTTAAGCTTTTTCAAATACTGCTTAACACTCTTTTTCTCTCTTTCCAGATGCCAATGTTGAGGTAAACAACAGCGTTTTTAGGGAAGGAGGAAGTCCAGATAGATCCAGCCAGGAGGCCCTCTGTCAGAATGGGCAATTCCCAGACCCTCCATTGTCTCTTGATCCCACAGCAAGCCCAGTGGTACCTGATGCCTCTGCAGGTGTGGATGGTTTCCATGACAACCTAAGGAAGTCTCAGGGAACTAGTGCTGAGGGCAGTGTTAGAAAAGAAGCTTTGCAGTCTCTCAGACTCAGTCTTCCCATGCAAGAAACGCAACTGTGTAAGCATCCATTCCCTCTGGACTCTTCCCACCCCTTGCTGTCAGCATCTTCTACTTGGAATCGGTGCCTGGCTGCTCTTGTGTGAGCAGTCCTGTCTTATCTTAGTACCCAATAGGGGAGGCAAAGAGATGATCTTAATAATGTAGCTTCCCTTTAAAGAGTGCAAGTACATCTGGATGTTGGAACTTTTCTTCCATTCAATACTAGCAACAGTGTCAGACTTCCTGACAAAGACACCTCACATGTCGTTCTTCATGGGTGGCCAACCAACAGGCAGGGGCTTCATTTTAAGTTGGTAAACCAGATTCTCACAAGATCCTTTGCATATTTATATAAACATACCCAGAGTTTTCATCACTGTGAGAAGCAAAGGCAGGAGCATTAAAAATTAAGGCCAGTCCATCAATTTAGCAAACCCCTATAATTAAACAAAAGGAATCTTAGGGGCTAGAGAAATGGCTCAGCAATTAAGAGCATTTACTGCTCTTACAGAGTACCCAGATTTGGTTCCCAGCACCCACATCAAGTAGCTCAGCAACCCCAGCCCCAGAGGGTCTCATGCCTTCTTGTCACACCTGTGGTTATCTGCACTCAGAATCACACACACACACACACACACACACCCCTAAAAATAAATAGTTTTTAAAAGGTAATTTTAAAGTAGGATTCTATTGTTTAAATAATTTTATAAGATTAAAACATTTGGTTTTATCTTGTGGCACCCCCATTACTTGTGTTGGCAGCTCCCTGTTACCTAATGTATTTCTTTTACTTTCTGCTCTTTGGTTGATTTTTGAGACAGGGTTTCTCTATGTGGCCCTGGCTCTCTTGGAACTTGCTCTGTAGACCAGGCTGGCCTCAGAACTCGAGATCCATATGTCCCAGAGTGCTGGGATTAAAGGCATGGACTATCACATCACCTGTAATCCTTGGCCATAATGGACATTTGTAATAGCTAGAATCTTGGCACATATGTCCTTGTGCCATTATGCTTGCTTCTCTGTGGGTCAAGCAGGTCTTTAGTTTTATCCCACATAGTCATATTGCGAGTAACTGGTGAAGACACTTCCCCCCATATAGACACTCTTCTTTCTTTTTTCTTTCTTACCTTTCTTTTTTTCTTGTGTGTGTGTGTGTGTGTGCTCGCGCGCACGTGTGGGGTGTGTGTGTGTGTGTGTGTTGCTGTTGTTTAGTGGAGTGGGCTATTTTTTGTTGTTGAGAGCTTTTGTTTATTTGTTTTGGGGTGTTTTGTTTTTATTTTTTTTCTGAGAGTCTTGTTTTGTATCCCAGGATATTCTTGAATTTGTATAGGCAAGACTATCATAGAGTTTGTGATTCTCCAGCCTCAGTCTTTTAGCTACTGGAATTACAGGCTTGCATACACTTTTGCTCTTTCGTTGTTGTCTTGTTTTATTTTTGAGATAGGGTTTCACTATGTAGCCCTAGATGACCTAGAAGTATATATGAAGATCAAACTGGTCTCAAACTCACAGAGATCTACCTGCCTCTGACTCCCAAGTACTGAAACTGATCCATTTCTGTTAGTTTTTCTTCTTCTTCTTCTTCTCCTTTTTTCTTCTCCTTTCTTCTTCTTCTTTTGTTTTGTCTTGTTTTTTGAGACAGGGTTTCTCTGTATAGCCCTGGCTGACCTAGAACTCACTCTATAGATCCGGCTGACCTCAAACTCACAAATATCTCCTTCCCTCTGCCTCCCAAGTGCTGGGATTAAAGGCCTGTGTCACCACCTGCCTGCCTTTAGCATCTGCTTCTTAAACTCAAGTTATCCTTCTACTTTAGCTTTCCAGGTAGTTTGAGACCACAGACATGTGTCACTGTACGCAGTGAGTGCTGCGTTATTTTTAATACATGATGGTGAGGTAATGATACATTGTTTTACTTCAATTGCCAAAGAACTTGAGCATCTTTTTATCTGTTGGACATTGTTACTGTCATTTTTGGAATGATTTGCTTTTTCTTCACTGGCATCATTTTGTCAGTGTTGTAGTACATTTTAAACTTCTGAAAATGTACCAGCATTTAAGTCAAGTGATGTATTGTAGGCAGACAGTAGCTTGGTAGATAAAGAAGCAAAGCCTGATGACTTGAGTTTGAGTCCCCAGAATCCATGGAAAGTTGTAAGGGGAGGACCAACTCTCTGAAGTTGTCCTCTAACCTCCTCACTCATGTCATAACATATACTTGCCCATACACATAGAGAATAAAAATAATTCATAAATTTAGGGTCTGATGAGATGGCTCAACTACTAAAGGCATTTGCAGTCAATCCCAAGGATCTGATATCAATTCCCAGAACCCATATGATGGAAAGAGAAATTACTCATGCACTTTGTCCCCTGACCTCACAAGCATGCCCTGGAACTTGGATATTCCCACCTCTCCAATATATAAATAAAATTATACATTTTTTAAAAGAGATTACATATTTGATCTTACCTCCCCAGTTCTAGGGAGTTCACACCTTGCTAGTGACAATGTATGAATCTGTTGCTGTCATCCTGACCTATAAAGCTCTATCTCACACAGCCTGTCATGGAGCTTTAGTGTTGTTTAAACCCAGGTGGTCAGTTTGCTGATTTGTGGCATCTGTGCAGTGGCTGGAACCCCTGAATTTGTCATGCATATGGCCAGACCACTTGAACTACAGTAACTCTGAAAAGTCAGTGCACAGATTGCTCACCATGGTGGTAAGTTCCTAGTGAATCTGGTAGCTGTCCATATTTTACAGATTCTTTTTGAAAAATCTCCTTTAAAAAATGTTGCTTCCTTAGAGTCCATATTTGAAGAGGGTGATGTATATAAAATAGTTGAATTATTGCATTTGTCCTCTTTTTTTTTTTTTTTTTTTTTTTTTTGACCTCCTAGTATTCTGCTGATGTTTCACAGACACATCTGCTGGTTGTTAGGATCAAACTGCAAACCCAGCCCTGGTGAGAGTGGCTGTCTTGGTTTGCAGCTGCAGTAACTCTAGGTTACTCACCTCCCAAAAGGTTAGGTTTTAAACATTTTAAATCAGTTTTTGATTTAAAAGTTTTCATTTTGCTTACTATCCTTGAATATGAATTCTGGCTTTGAGCTCATTTGTCAGAAAACCGATGCAGCTGCCCTTAGCCCTCAAAGGCAGAGCCTTCCAGGTCTTCACTCTGCATTAAGTGCTACAGCGAAACTAATCAGTTTTTTAAACAGACAGTATTTGAATAAATATGGTTAAATATGGTCTTGATTTTTATACAGTGTTATGGCTTGTTATTACAGCAATTGAGAATGTAGTTTCACAGCTGTGAATGTAACGTCATAAGAAAATATATCTTGTCGTGAGAAGAGGCCCATCGTGGCCTTGTGTCACTTGTAAGGCAGATCTTATCTATATGCAGTGACTGTGGCTCTCAGTTTTTTTCAGTCTGGAAACTGTCATGAAATATCCGTGGCTATTTGTGGTTTATAAGCTAAAATATACTGGTGATTAAATTTAAAACAACCAATCTGTGATTGCCAACTTGTTTTCTGTACCTTGCCCGCTATCAACTTCTCAATGGTCATTCCCCTTGCAGGCTCCACTGCTTCTACATTGCCCTTGGAAAATGAGGAACAGGCCCGACTGCAGGCCCGGAAGCGCCTGGAAGAACAACTGCTACAGTACCGAGTAAAGCGCCAGCAGGAGAGGGTAAGTCTCCTGGATTGGAGTCTGAGCTGTATCCTCTTTCCTCTGTGTGAGTTCTGTAATGTAAGGTCCTTGTTTACTTCTGGATTGTCCAGTCCACATCTGAGTTGTCTAGTTTCTCTATCTCAACCTTTCTTTTGTGTTCTTTTCCAGCAGTTTCTAGCACATGTTTAACTGCAGTGTTTGGGATGTTTGTCATTTCCCCACCCCCCATCCCTCCCTTGGGATCACATAAATTTGTTAGAATATCAGGATTGAAATTTTCCTGTGAGAGAAGGTTATGTTGGGGCTGGAGAGATGGCACTGGCTGCTCTTCCAGAGCATCTGGGTTTGATTCCCAGCACCAACAAGACAGTTCACAATCCTCTGTAACTCCATATCCAAGGCCTCCATCACCCTCTTCTGACCTCCAAGGGCACCAGGCATGCACATGGCACACAGATATGTATATAGGCAAACACTTATTCACATAAAATAAGAATAACTTTTAGGCCGGGCGGTGGTGGCTTATGCCTTTAATCCCAGCACTCGGGAGGCAGAGGCAGGCAGATCTTTATGAGTTTGAGGCCAGCCTGGTCTACAAGAGCTAGTTCCAGGACAGGCTCCAAAGCTACAGAGAAACCCTGTCTCAAAAAAACAAAAAAGGAAAAAAAAAATAATTTTTAAAGAAAGTTATGTTGACATACAAAGCTGAACTTTTTCCTTTATCCCAAATATCACTGAGGCCATTTTGGAATTTCTAGTTAGTATATGATGTAAGAGTTAGAAACCCTAGCAAACAGGAGGAATTGGTGTTATTTGCAAATTGATGATGCCTTGGAAGATTATGAATAATGAACTCAAAACCATTATTAGATGTAATTTGGTTTAAGAAATTGTCTGTTGGGGGGCTGGAGAGATGGCTCAGAGGTTAAGAGCACTGACTGCTTACTCTTCCAGAAGATCTGAGTTCAATTCTTGGCAACCACATGGTGGCTCACAACCATCTGTAATGAGACCTGATGCCCTCTTCTGGCCTGCAGGAATGCATGCATGCAGAACACTGTATACATAATAAATAAGTCTTAAAGAAAAAGAAAGAAAAGAAAGTGTCTTTATTATTTCTGTTTATTAATGGGAAAAATCAGTAATTATCGTACCATTATCACTTGGAAAAGATAATTTACAACAATAAAAATTATAAAAAAAATAGCTGGTAATTAAAATGATAATAAACAATTTAAAATGGAGCAAGAGTTTCACATAGTTGGGTGCTTTGACACAGTTACCTTAGTACCAAGATGGAGGCAGGGGGATCACAAGTTCTTAATCAGCCTGAACTAAGAGACCCCTGTGTCTCCACCTCCCCACCCAATTAGAAAGGGTACAGTGTGTCTTGGTCAGGTATGTATAAGCAGATAAGAGTAAAGATGCTCATTACCTCTTGAATAATTTCAAAACTAAAAACTAAAATAATTTCAAAACTAAAGTTGACCTAATTTAATAGGACTTTTTGAAAAAAATAAGTTTTTCTCTGTATTTGAGAAACTAACCAGGACGATAGCCAGGAAAGTTTTGCCAAGAAAGTTAGATGAGCAGGAATTGTTGTGTTACTCACTTTAAAATGTTTTTCCAGTGATGGCTATTAAAGGATGTGTTTCAGGCCCCGATGGTCAAATCCGATTACTCAATGTAACCTGAGTGGTGAGAGAAAGAGAATTAAAAGATCAGCTGCACCCAACATTCTAAGGGTCTGGCAGACTGCCATTGGTAGAAAGAATGTTCATTGGCACATGCTTTATGGATGATAATTTTAGAATACTGCTTGCTAACCTTAAATCATATTTTATACTTTTGTTTTCTTCTCAGTTCAGTCAACCTGCAACAAAAATGAAACTTTTTAGTACACTTGATCCTGAGCTCATGTTAAATCCAGAAAATTTGCCAAGAGCCAGTACTGTAGCTGTGACAAAAGAGTATTCCTTCCTGCGTACCAGTGTTCCTCGAGGGCCCAAGGTAGGCAGCTTAGGGCTGCTGGCACATTCTAAGGAGAAAAAGAGTTCCAAATCAAGCAAGATTCGGAGTCTGGCTGACTACAGAACTGAAGATTCAAGTGGCTCTGGTGGCCTAGGATCCACTGCTGATGCTGTTGGAGGGTCCCTAAAACAGAGTAGAAGCAGCACTTCAGTTGTATCTGAGGTTAGCCCATCACCTGAGACTGATAACCGCGTAGAGAGAACCTCACTGACTGGGGATAGTGTGTTGGAGGCTGACGGAAATGAAAGTGACAGCTCCTCACACAGCAGCTTCTCTGCAAGAGGGGCCTGTAGTGTCCTGGCTAATGTGAGCGTGCCGGGAGCAGCTTATATGGTTGATGGCCAGGAGATTTCTGCTGATGCCCTGGGCCAGTTTCCTTCGATTAAAGATGTACTACAGGCTGCAGCAGCCCAGTGCCAGGATCAGAACCAGGAAGTCAACGGGGAGGTACAGAGCCGCAGAGACAGTGTCTGCAGCAGGTAAGGCAGCAGCCTTGACTCTGGGCTCTCAACCACTGTTGTGCCATGTGTTTTTGTAAATGCACCACAATCTTTACATTAGCTTTTTAACTACTCAGAGCTCTGTCACTTTATAAGTAGAGTCATTACTAAACCACATGTGTGGTATGAAAAGCATCCATTTTCTCATATTTACATAAACCTATCTCTTAAGACTTCCCAGGTGCTTACAAACTCCTGTTTCTGGAGCATGTTCTTTTATAGGAGGCATGAACATAAAATTAAGTACACTGTAAAGGCTTTTTACTTGTTTATTTTAAAATCTGGGAGGAAGTGGGTGTTAGTGATGCATACCCATGATCCAAGCACTTAGGAGACTGAATTGTAAGTTCAGAATCAGTTTAGACTTCATAGAGAGTTTCAGGTCACAGAGGACCTATGTATTTCCTATATAATAGAAGGACTCTATCTTTTAAAAAAGCAAAAATAAAACAAAACCAAAAAGATCCAGAAAACAGGAAAAGCAGAAGGGGTGTGTAGAAATTGGACAATATGAAGAAGGATAAAGGATTAACAACTATTATAGTCTCATCTCCTGACTTTGTACTTCTGACCCCTAGTATGTCCATGGAGAGCTCTCTTGCTGAAACACAGGATGAAATGTTGCAGATTCTTAAAGATAAAATGAGACTTGAAGGACAGCTGGAGGCTTTGTCATTAGAAGCCAGTCAGGTAAGGGGCGTTTGATAGTTGCTTAATGAGGCAAATCTTTGAAAACAATATCTTTTTGTCTTTGCTGTGTGTAATTTTATAGATATACTTAAGTGTAATTTATCAGCCAAGTTGTCCATGTTACACATTTTGTCTGTAGAGCATGTTGGTCTTATACAAAGTTGTGTTATAACTAATTCATTCTTTCCCTTTTTCTCCATCAGAATTTGCCAAGAGCATGTCCTAAATATACCTGAGAGTCTGATAGTTTATTTCTTCTGGTGGCTTTACATTTCTCTGATAGAGTAACAGTTTTGTTTTGTCTCCATTAGTACTTTTTCAGTGACTTCTGCATTTACTTTTTTTTTGTTTTTGAGACAAGGTTTCTCTGTAGCTTTAGAGCCTGTCCTGGAACTAGCTTTTGTAGACCAGGCTGGCCTTGAACTCTCAGAGATCCACCTGCCTCTGCCTCCCGAGTGCTGGGATTAAGGCATGCACTCACCACTGCCCGGCCTACATTTACTTTTTAATAGTTTTTTTTTTCAGTGCTTAAAGTGTTATTACATTTGTTTGTTTGTGCTTGTGTATATGGTAGGGATGGATATACATGTTTTGGCATGTATGTGGATGCAAGACAACTTGCAGGAATTGGTTTGTTCTTTCTACCGTATGGGTTTGGGGAATCAAACTAAGGGCATCATGCTTGGAAGCAAGTGACTTTACCTGGAAGCAAGTGACTTTACCTTCTGAGCTATCTTGCTAGTCCAGGGTCTGCTTTGTCTGATATTAATTTTACTATATCTTTCTTTTTTTTTTTTTTGGTTTTTCAAGACAGGGTTTCTCTGCAGCTTTTTTAGAGCCTGTCCTGGACCTAGCTCTTGTAGACCAGGCTGGCCTCGAACTCACAGAGATCCGCCTGCCTCTGCCTCCCGAGTGCTGGGATTAAAGGCGTGCGTCACAACCGCCCGGCTAATTTTACTATATCTTGTTTTTTTATGGGGGAGGGAGAATCTGGATAAACTGACCAGTGGTTAAGAGCACTTACTGTTCTTCCAGAGAACCCAAGGTTGTTTCATAGAATTCAAAACAGGCAGCTCACAGCTGCCTATAATTTCCGCTCTAGATGATCTAGCATACCCTCTTCTGTCCTTTGTGGGTACTCCCTTGTGTATACACACATACATAAATTAATTTTCTTAAAAAAATGATTTTTCATTTCTTTTTTCAAATTTTATTTTATTGATATTTATTGAGCTCTACATTGTTCTCTGCTACCCGCCCTGCCTCTCCCCTACCTCCTTCAGACTTCCCCCAAGGTCCCCATGCTCCCAGTTTACTCAGGAGATCTTTTCTTTTTCTACTTTCTACTTCCCATGTAGATTAGATCTATGTAAGTCTCTTAGTGTCCACATTGTTGTCTAAGTTCTCTGGGATCATGGTTTGTAGGTTGGCTTTCTTTGCTTTATGTTTAAAAAACCACCTGAGTAAGTACATGTGATAATTGTCTTTCTATTGTCTGGGTTATCTCACTCAAAATAATTTTTCTAGTTCCATCCATTTTCCTGCAAAATTCAAGTGGTTGTTACTTTTTCCTGCTGTGTAATACTCCATTGTGTAAATGTACCACATTTTCCTTATCCATTCTTCAGTTGAGGGGCATTTAGGTTGTTTCCAGGTTCTGGCTATGACAAACAAAGCTGCTATGAACATAGTTGAGCACATGTCCTTGTGGCACGATTGAGCATTCTTTGGGTGGTTTACTGGGTCTTGAGGAAGGTTGTTTCCTAATTTTCTGAGAAATGGCCACGCTGACATCCAAAGGGGTTGTACCAGCTTGCATTCCCACCAGCAATGCAGAAGTGTTCCCTTTTCCCCACAACCTCTCCAGCATAAGTTGTCATCAGTGTTTTTGATCTTGGCCATTCTTACAGGTGTAAGATGGAATCTCAGAGTTGTTTTGATTTGCATTTCTCTGATGACTAAGGATGTTGAGCATTTCCTTAAGTGTCTTTCAGCCATTTTAGATTCCTGGTTTTTCATTTCTTGCTTTTCAGGTTTTACACAAAACTAACTTTCTTTCTTTCTTTCTTTCTTTCTTTCTTTCTTTCTTTCTTTCTTTTTCTTCTTCTTCTTCTTCTTCTTCTTCTTCTTCTTCTTCTTCTTCTTCTTCTTCTTCTTCTTCTTCTTCTTCTTCTTCTTCTTCTTCTTCTTCTCTCCCCCCCGCTCTCTCTCTCTCTCTCTCTCTCTCTCTCTCTCTCTCTCTCTCTCTCTCTCTCTCTCTCTCTCTCTCTCTCTCTCTCTGTTTTGAGACAATTCTCATATAGCCCAGGCTGGCTTTGAAGTTGCTGTGGAGCTAAGGATAAACTTGAGCTCTTTATCCCCATACCTGCCCCCCTCAATGGCTTGGATTACAGGCCTTTGCCACCATGCCTGGCTTGTTTTAATTTTGTTTGTTCGCTTTTTTCTCAATAGCAGAGAACTAGATTTTTATCTTTCTGCCAGCAGTTTAGAATGAGTCTGTTCAGGGGAATTCAGCTATACACTTTATGAGAGAGATCATACACATATATACTGAGATAGCAAGAGACCTGAGGCTACAAACACATACTACAGTATGAAAAGCCATGTGTGGTGGTGAGATTAAATTGCTTTGCTAAGTACATATGTCATGCTTAAAAATTCCTTAGGCATAAGTCAGTTAATTTAGTTATACATAAAACAGTCTTCAAAGGTGACTTCAGAGGTTTTAAGAGTAATTTTTGGTTACCCACAGTTTTCTGTACTAATTCAGAATGTAACTTTTTCATCTACATTTATGCTTCCTCTGTGTACTCAGTTCTTAGGTTGGTCTGAGCACCTTCACTTGCTGCTTCACTTGTTTTGTTTTCTAATGTTCTTGTGAAGTGGGTCATGCTAAACTCAAGAGCTACATAGATCTCTGGCAGTTTTATGTGGATGTCAGTTATACTGGCTCTAAATTCCTTTTGACCTGGGGTGCAGGTCAGAGTTAGAACATTTGCCTAGCATACATAAGTCCCTGGGGTTAATCCCTATCACTGCAAATACATAAAATTTTGTTGAGTTTTATTGATTTATTTCAGTTCCTTTTGGTGTTTGTTCTGTTTGTTGAACATTTTGTCTTCACAATTTTCTTCAGTGTGTTGAATTCCTATACATACTCTTAGACTTGGGGTGAGTAAAATGTGCTGGTGGCTGGGTCTTTGTCTTTTTAATTTTTTATTTATCAACCCCTCCCCCCTTTTGTGGTGCTAGGGATTGAATTCTGGTCCTATTGCATGCTAACCAAACTCTCTACCACCGAGTAATACACCCAGCCCTCACTTGTCTCATGGCTCCTCTGTAGCTCCTGGGCTAAATTTGCTCTATATGCTGTGTCCTGTGGCATTGTTGTAGTTACTCAGTGCTACTCTTCCATCTGCCCTGGCTCAGCCCTGGAGTTTCTACAACAGCAGCATTTTTCTGCAGATGTTTTGCAGATTTTCTTCAGTGATTCAGTGATCAGAATCTGACTGCTTTTATCTCTTAGGGATCCTTCAGCTTCTTTGATATGAGGGATAGCTAACTGTCATGTTTAAGTGACTGGTTTGGGGGTAGAATGTTTTAAGTAATACTCATTTTCTCTGTCCCACTAATTGTAGATGCAATAAGTTTCAGCAGCCTTGTTAAAACAGTGGATAGAAATGACTTATTTTTATGAAAGCCACTGTGGTCATTTGGGGGTATTTTCAGGCACTTCAAGAGAAGGCTGAGCTACAGGCCCAGCTTGCCGCCCTGAGCACAAGGCTGCAGGCACAGGTAGAGCACAGTCACTGCAGCCAGCAGAAGCAAGACTCCCTTAGTTCTGAAGTGAACACTTTGAAGCAGTCTTGCTGGGATCTGGAACGGGCCATGACTGACCTGCAGAACATGCTAGAAGCTAAAAATGCCAGCCTGGCATCCTCTAACAATGACCTGCAAGTGGCAGAGGAGCAGTATCAGAGACTGATGGCCAAAGTAGAGGACATGCAGAGAAACATCCTCAGCAAGGACAACACAGGTAAGGTCTACAGCCCAAATGTGATTTCTGTATCATGTGGATGACGCTTCAGGTTCATGTTAGCTTAGCATTTAATACAGAGAGTCTCTACATTACTAAAGTAAATAGAATTTTGGCTGAACTCTTGAAAGTCTATGCTTTCGCATAAAATAGCTATTGTAATCTTAGAAATTGACTTGGGCTTTTGACCACTAGAAATAATCCTTTCTACTCTTTTTTTCCCCTAAACCCAGTGTTTTTGGAGTAGTTGAGCTGTGTGTTTATTCTACATTTATCCCTATGAATTTCACGTGTTATCTAAAATATTTAAGAGCAATGTATACTGTTGGTTAGTGACTCTTTGTTCAGTGTGTTGGTCTGTAACTCTCAGGAGCTAACCTGGAGGTCATTCATAGAGATACCCTAAGCCAAACCCTGATACCAAACAGACATTAAGAAGATATTATTTGAATAGAAGTTTCAAAGAGAGGGAGAAGTGGGGTTGGGAGATTGAAGACTAAGACCTCAGGACATAGAAAAACACAGACTTCTTAGGTGAGGCTCTTGTCCAGTGCAGAGGAGGGTCGTGTCTACAGTCTTTGTACTTTCAGCTGAGACTGTGAGGCTATGACGACCATAGGGAGAACAATGATAAGCTGCTATCCCAGAAGCTCATTTCTAACACTAGAGCAGAGAAAAGTCCACCTGCATCAAAGCAGTCCCTTAATAGTTGCTATTTTTCAGTCTTTGACGATTTTTTGATAATTAATTCCTCAGGGGAAAAAAATCTGAAATTTTCTAGATGAGTTAATTTTGTTCCTTTGAGGACTGCCGTTTTCACTGGACTAGTGTTCCTAGGCAAGCATAGTAGACTTGGGATGAGTTGCTTAGTGTGCCTAGTATGGAAGTTCCTACACTGATCTGTAGCTGCTTTCTGTGTATGAGTTGGATGTGGACACCATTTTGAGGTCTCATTACTTTGGAATTGAAATAATGAAAAGAAAGGATCATAAATTCTCTTTTTAAAAAATCATACTTTTTTGTTATTATGTTTTTGTTTTTGAGACATGGTCTCGTGTAGCTTAGTCTAGCCTTGAACTTGCTTTGTTACTGAGAATGACCTTGAGCATAGGATCCTTCTGCCTCCCATCTCTCAGGTGGTAAGCCAAAAAGCTTGTAACACTATATCCTACTTAGGGTTACTACTGCTGTGATGAACCACCATGACTTGGGGAGGAGAGGGTTGATTTGGCTCATGCTTCCACAGCACTGTTCATCATGAAGGAAGTCAGGGCAGGAACTCAGACAGGGCAGGGGCCTGGAGGCGGGAGATGATGCAGAAGCCATGGAGAAATACTGCTTACTGGCCTGGCCCCTTGGTTTGCTCAGTCTGGTTTCTTATAGAACCCAAGGACCACCAACACAGGGGTGACACTACCCTAAATGGACTGGGCCCTCTCCCATCAATGACTAAGAAAATGCCCTACAGGATTACCTATGACCTGATCTTATGGAAGTATTTTCTTAATTGAGTTTTTGTCCTCTCAGATGACTTTAGTTTATGTCAAATTGGCATAGAACTATCCAGCAAACTGATCACCTCTCTCTCTGACTCTCTCATTATCATTTAAAACATTTAAACCAAGTTTAGTGGCACATAACTTCAAAACTTTAGTCCCAACTACTCTGAAAGCTAATTGAAGAAATTAAAAGTTTATGGCCAGCCTGGACAACTTAACAAGTCCCTGTAACCATATAAAAATAAAGAAATGAAGGAGAATGTCTTCAAAAGACAAGTAGTTTTTATTTTATTTTTTATTTTTATTTTTTTTTGGCCATGTAAGTACAGATATATTTAAATTTTTTTCCTCTTTTTTTATTAAAAATTTCCATCTCTTCCCCTCCTCTTCCCCTTCCCTCCCCTCCCTTCCACCCATACCCCCACTCCCTCCCTCTCCAGGCCAAAGAGCCATCAGGGTTCCCTACACTATGTTAAGTCCAAGGTCCTCCCAACTCCCCCCAGGTCCAGGAAGGTGAGCAACCAAACTGACAAGGCTCACACAGAGCCCGTCCATGCCATAGAGTCCAAGCCCATCGCCATTGTCCTTGGCTTCTCAGTCAGCCTCCACCGTCAGCCACATTCAGAGAGTCCAGTTTGGTCGCATGTTCCATCAGTCCCATTCCAACTGGTCTTGGTGATCTCCCGTTAGTTCTGTCCCATCGTCTCAGTGGGTGAACCCCTCACGGTCCTGACTTTCTTTCTCATGTTCTCCCTCCTTCTGCTCCTCATCAGGACCTTGGGAGTTCAGTCCGGTGCTCCAATGTGGGACTCTGTCTCTATCTCCATCCATCGCCAGGTGAAGGTTCTATGGTGATAGGCAAGATATTCATGAGTATGGCTATAGGATCTGGCCTTTTCCAGCTCCCTCTCCTCAGCTGCCCAAAGAAGTAGCTGGGGGCATCTCACTGGATACCTGGGAACCCCTCTAGATTCAAGTCTCTTGACAACCCTAAGATGGCTCCCTTAATTAAGATATATGCTTCCCTGCTCCCATATCCACCCTTCCTATATCCCAAGCATCCCCTTCCCCCAAGCTCTCCCCATCCTCCCCTTCACACTTTTCTCTCTCAATCTCCCCTTGCCCCCATCCCACCCCACCCCCTTGAGAAGATAATAAGAAGGTGAACCCAAAGAAAAACAAATAGTTATCCTCCTGGATATTGGAAGTAGACAAGATTGCCGGGCAAAAATTGACAAGTAGTTTTTAAATTCAGGATATAATTAAATTTTTGGTTTTTCGAGACAGGATTTCTCTGTAGCTTTTGAGCCTGTTCTGAAACTCTCTTTGTAGACTAAGCTGGCCTCAAACTCACAGAGATCCACCTGCCTCTGCCTCCCGAGTGCCAGGATTAAAGGCATTTGCCACCACCACCCAGTTCATTACAGATTCCATAACAAATTTCTTCCCAGCCTAACTTTATTTGTAATTCCAGGTTTACTCATAGGACTTTTATAATTGTTCATGGACATTACTGGATTAGCTAAGATTTAAGTCACTTGATATGTGTTCTTCCAACTCTGTAGGAAAAGGTGACACTCAGATCTCTTGTTTACCCTCAAGTCAGACTGTTAACAAGTGTCCTTTTTGTATCTGTTTACTGTCACATGTCCACTTTTGGGCTTTCTTAAGAGGGTGTTTTGCTGTTTAAAATGGCTCCAAATACTGATGTTCTATATGTGAGAAGACTCTGAGCTATTCTGTGGAGGAGACAGTTTGTTACAGAAACTTTCCTGTCATGGTAGCTGACTTCCACAGAGCTGCTGGCCATGAGCTTTATAGTCATTCATCATAATTAAGATAAATGACAGATGGGTAATTAATTAGTAGATAATAGAGAAATAATTCAGGAAAGAAATAAGATAAGGTATGTTTAAACAAACTCTCAGGTAAATGAACAGATACATTCATCAGTTACTAGAACTGTTATGTTGAGGGACTCACAGGAACTCTCTATCTGTCTGGGAGCAGTGGTTCTCTGTCCACCACTGCTGTTTTTGTGGTGATTTTATAGAACATAGCTACTACGCATACACAACATCAACTGTATTGCTTCTCTCCATTGACTTCAACTTTAGGTCAGATGACCAATCAGCTGTGGCTTTTGTTAGTGCTGGTTAGTCTGAATTGGCTGTGCTTGCTTGCTTTCAGTGCATGATCTTCGGCAGCAGATGGCAGCCCTACAGAGTCAGCTCCACCAAGTACAGCTGGAGCGTACAACACTGACCAGCAAACTACAAGCATCACAGGCTGAAATTACATCGCTTCAGCATGCCCGGCAGTGGTATCAACAGCAGCTTGCGTTGGCCCAGGAAGCCAGGGTCAGGCTGCAGGGAGAGGTGGCCCACATCCAGGTATAGTGCAGGAAACTTCTTTCAAGGATATGGCACGTGCTTTCCCCTGCATTACAAAGGTGTTTCTAAACTGAGTATGATGACATCCAAAACTCTAAAGACTGAGACAAGAGGATCACATTCAAAGCTACCAAAATGGGGGGAAAGTGTTTATGGTTTTAGATTTCATATACATGTTTTTGTTTAGTATCTGATGATTACTTCCTAACCACACCCCTCTTCTACAAGAGCCTTTCATTCCTTTCTTTCAACCAAAGGGTCAATCTTCCTTTGACCTAAGCCCTCAAACACAAATTTCCTGTCCTCTGTGCTTTGAATCTCTTTCTTGTGATGTTCTTGAATGAAAAAGAATTTGTCAGGTAGTCCTTGTCAGAGTTTGATCTTTCTCTGGCTGCTTGGCCTTGACCAATAGATATTTCCTACCTGAACTGTTGGCTTTCAGGACCTGTAAGGGACATTTTCCTCTCTCCTATTTTGTTAGCAGAAGCTAAACAAGCCAGCCTTTGAATTTGCATGTGTGAAAGGATGTGTTGGTGTGTGTATCCTTTAGACAGAAGTAACACTGATGTGTATGGTTTCGCATGGCACTATCTGAAAGCTCTACTTTAGGCATTATGCCTTTGAAACATGCAAGAGAAATAGGCAAGTTTCTGAAATATATTTTACTCTGAAGGTCAGGCCTGACTGACTATACTGATTAAAGATGCAAAAGAGCATTTTTAGTCATCTTTTGAAAAATTTAGCTTAGTCAAGCATGCAAACACATATCTGTAAATCCCAGCACTTAGGAGGCAAAGGCAGGTGGCTCTCTGAGTTCTGAGGCTAGCCTGGTCTGTAAAGCAAGTTCCAGGCTACACAGTGAAACCCTGTCTCAGAGAGAGAGGAGGGGAGGGGGAGGGAGAGGGAAGTGAGGGAAAGGGGAAGAGAAGAGAAGAGAGAAAAAGGAAAGAAAGAAGACATAAATTCCTATGCTCTTTAGGTGTAGAATATTCAAAGAAGTTGAATTCATGTGTAAGTCAGGGAAATTAAAAGGTAACAGTCAAGGAGTGTGGTGATTTGAGAAACTTCCTGCTTTTTTTATGCTAGGGTTCTTCATGCTGCTTCTGTAGTACTCAGTAGGGTAGAAGATGCAGGGCAGACCTTTTCTTTTTGTTGTCTTTAAACACAGCCCCAGCAACTGCTGTATTTCTTCCCTTGCTCTGTGCAGCTTCTCTAGCTCTGAGGTCCATCATTCTGTCCCATCTTGAACTTGTCAGTTTAGGAGGTCTGCCAGGGTTGTACATGAGGTGGGGGAGATCTTGCCACAGACCTTTTGCACTTAAGTATTTTCATATTTTGCATCTCTCTGCTGCTCCTGCTCTCCCCCTGGGGAAAGGTTGAGGGTGCTGAGTTCCCTCTCTCAAAGACACTGTGAGCCAAATTAGGCCTTGATTGTCTCTGGACCTGGTGGTGATCCAGTGGGATTTGGTTATTAGTTTATAGGTGTACCTTAAGTGGGAACTCCAGTGTAGGTCATGTCCAAACTGCATGATCTCAGGTGTGAAGGCCTGATTTCTTGGTGCACCTCCCTCCCCAAAACAGGACCCACATGGCTCCAGTTCAACGTAGGCTGGCAGAGGATTTGTGGAGTTGAGTTCCAGGGTGGAAGACAAAAGGACAGGAGCTTTCCCTGCATTGGGGGACATTTAGGAGGTCAGCCAGTAGCCATTGTTAACAAAGAGAGAACATCTTAGTGACAAATGATAGGATGGCCTACACTTAATAGCTAATTTTAAGTTCCTTTTTACCTCCTGGGTTTTTCTTTGAAGGTTGGACAGATGACCCAAGCGGGCCTTTTGGAGCACCTGAAGCTTGAGAATGTATCCCTGTCTCATCAGCTGACAGAAACTCAGCACAGATCCATCAAGGAAAAAGAACGCATAGCTGTTCAGCTCCAGAGCATTGAGGTGAGGGCTGTGGTGATGGTAGAGTGATAATTTTTATCTAACTTTGGCTCTTGCTAGCAAGTGTAAAACATGCACAGACATAATCAAATTACCTATAAGTGAACATAAATAAATGTATCTTGTGACTATGTGTACTTTTCTATATTATGTAATATTTAAAAAATTCTTCTGGGGCTACAGAGATGGGATAGTAGGTAAGAGCACTTGTTGTGCAAGTATGAGGACATGAGTTACATAAAAGTCAGATGTGGCTGTATGTGCCTTAAGTCCAGAATTTGTGGGAGGTTGAGATGAGGATCCTCTGAGCTTGCTGGCTAGCTAATCTACACAAAATGACAAGTTTCACTTTAGTGAGAGACATTGCTTCAAGGTGGTATGATGGAAACATACCTCCTGTACCTCGCTCTGTAGATCAGGCTGGCCTCGAATTCACAAGAGATCCACCTACCTCTGACTCCTGAGTGCTGGAATTAAAGGCGTGTGCCACCACTGCCCAGCAGAGCATAAGCTCTTATATGTGCTAGTGATATACTTTCTACCACAAGCCACATCTCTTGCCCTAGTTTCCTTTTGTATAAAATCGAGAGTAATTCTTGCTTGATATTCTTGTTACAAGAAGCAAAAAGGAAGAAACAATGTGACTGACAGGATGGTAAAGTTGCTTGCTGCCAAGCCTACTGACTAAAGTTAGATGCCTACAACCTACATGGTGGAAGAAAAACGGACTCCTGCAACTTATCTTCTGACCTCCATAATGTCACCATCATATGTGTGCCTGCACCCTGAAGTGCACTTGCACACACTAAATGTAGAAAAGAATTTTTTATATTTAAAAAAATGTAGTAGTAATGGTTGTGAATTATGTTTCTGGGTCAGTTTTGATCCTGACCTTTCATAGTAGTTAACACAGAATTCACCTTGCTGATGGCTCATCTGATTTCTCATCTTTTCAACGTTCTACCTGTTTTTTGTCCCCCACCCCCTCCATATGGAGCACACAGCCATTTGGCTCAGATAATGGGAGAGAACCATGTTGAGAGCCATAATGAGTAAAGGCTCTGTAAAGAACCAATGACACTTTTGATGTATAAATTATTTCCTGTAAGAAATGTACCAAAGCTGGGTGTGATAATGTATACCCACTGCTATTCCAGCACTCAGAAAGTAGACGCAGAAATTTGACCAACTTGGTTTACTTATAGACCTACATTTTAAATTAAAAAAAAAAAAGAGTTCAGTGTGTTGGCACATACCTTTAATCCCAGCACTCATCTTTTTTGTTTGTATTTTTGAGACAGGGTTTCTCTATGCAGCCTTGCCTGTCCTAGAACTCACTCTGTAGACCAGGCGGGCCTCAAACTTAGAGATCTGCCTGTCTCTGCCTCCCAAAGGCTGGGATTAAAGGTATTGCCCAGCTTCCAGCACTCATATTTAATCCCAGCACTTGGGAGACAAAAGTAGAAATATCTCTCTGAGTTTGAGGCCAGCTTGGTCCACGTAGGAAGTTGTAGTTCAGTGAGGCCTACAACTCAAAAGCAAAGTGTAAGGAACAGTGAAATGGCTTAGTAGGAAAGCGCTTGTCACCAAGCCTGATGACGAGTTTTGTTCCTGTGACCAACATGGTGAAGGAGAGAACTGACTCCCACAGTTGTCCTTTGACCTCAAAAAAGATGTGTATTGTATCTTTTCCCCATATATATGATGTAATTAGAAAGCCTCTATTTTATTTTTTAAAAAAACAAGATATCACAATGTCAGGTTTTACCATTTATAGTCAAATTATTAAGAAATGCCATATTTAGCTGGGTAGTAGTTGTGCACACCTTTAATCCCAGTACTCAGGAGGCTGAGGCGGGCAGATCTCTGAGTTCAAGGCAAGCCTGGTCTATAAATTTCAGGACAGGCTCCAAAGCTACAGTGAAACCTTATCTAGAAAAAAACAAACAAAGGACATACTGTTTCTGGGACTAGAGGATGGCTCAGTGGTTAAAAGCACTTGCTGTTCTTTCAAAGGAATTTCCAACACCCTGTGTCTCACAACCATCTTAACTCCAGTTCCAGAGGATCCAGTGCCTTCTTCTGGCCTCACAGGCACTAAGCATGCAGGTGGTGCCCATATATACATGCAGTCAAAACATTCATATGGGCTGAAGAGATAACACAGGTTAAGAGCAGTGGCTGCTCTTCCAGCAGTCCTGAGTTCAATTCCTGGCAAAAGCATGGTGGCTCACAGCCTTCTATAATGAGGTCTATGCCCTCTTCTGGCATGCAGGCATATATGCAGGCAGAAGACTATGCATAATAATAAATAAATCTTTTTAAAAAACACTCATATACACAAAATAAATCTTTAAAAGAAACACTGTTTTCTTATTCAGGCTGACATGTTGGATCAGGAAGCAGCATTTTTACAGATTCAGGAGGCGAAGACAATGGTAGAGGAGGACCTCCAAAGGAGGCTGGAAGAATTTGAAGGTGAACGGGAGCAGTTACAGAAAGTGGCAGATGCAGCAGCATCCCTAGAGCAACAATTGGAACAGGCAAGTAACGACTGCTTCCTGAACCCCAGGCTCACAGATTTATTTGGATATGGGCTTTGCATATCCAGTGCCATTCATGTGTGGCCTGTGTGTGATCTCTGGCATCAGGCTGTATTAGTAGTTGAGGATGTTTGTTGAATATATTTGAAGGGTCAGTATCAGACTGTTCTGTTGCCAGCTCTACCAGGTTTGCTTCTATTTATGTTCTTCTATCCAAAAATTTTACATAAAAAAGACCCTTAAATGAACTCATCAAATGTATTAAAATCCTGAACATCAAAAATGTATAAATTCTTGTACCAGGGTGGAAGACAGGCAGCATGTTAAGTTTATCATTTGTTTTCAGGTGAAATTGACATTGTTCCAGCGAGACCAGCAGCTTGCAGCACTTCAGCAGGAGCATCTAGATGTGATAAAGCAACTCACCTCCACGCAGGAGGCGCTACAGTCCAAGGGGCAGTCTCTTGATGACCTGCAAACACGTTATGACGAGCTACAAGCAAGGCTAGAGTTGCTGCAGAGAGAGGCTGACTCCAGGGAGGACACAATTCACTTCTTGCAGAATGAGAAGATTGTTTTGGAAGTGGCTCTACACTCGGCCAGGAATGACAAGGAGGAACTTGACAGAGGAGTACAGCAATTGGAAGAAGATACTGAAGAGACATCAGGACTGTTGGAACAGCTGAGACAAGAATTGGCTGTCAAGTCTAGCCAGGTAATACTGTCTTAGTTGTTTTCTGGAAGGACCATAGATTGATTCTTTTCTGGGATGTCTTGTTATAAATGTTGACCAGTGGAAGAGTGTTCTTAAACAGGAAACCAGTAGTTCTTGTTCTAACCTTTAACTCCATTGGCCTCTGGGTGTGGAGGAAACAGATACTGAGAAAACAAGTGTTGTATGGGACTTTTAAATGTATATGCCAAGAAAGCACCAGGTTTTGCTGCTTGATGTTATGACTTTCAGCTGGAGAAGAAGCTGCAGTATAACTTGGTTTGGCTTCTTCTTCCTGCATGTGACAAACCAGTCATGATGTGATACAATGTTCAAGGTAGGACAGATAGTTCATAGCAGGTTCCTCCTGTTAACACCAGTGTCCTGGTGTGTAAAAGCACAGCCCACTGGGCTGGCCATATATGGGGAACAGCAGTGTGCCAACACTATGACACTGAAATTGACAAATCTATTACAAAAAAAATGTAGTAAAGAAGGATGTTCAGAAAATGGAACTTGTGTTGGAATTATTATGCCTAATATCCTGCTCTGTAAGGACAAAGGATTAGGGATTATGGTCTGTTTCTCTTGGAGACATTAATTTAGGGGGAATTGTCAGATTCTCAGTGTGGTAAAAGGGACCTCAGATGACACTGGACAGTATTTATCATGTTGAGATTTTACTGTATTGGGTTATGATTTCATTAAAGATGTAACAGCATAGTGGAGTGAGGTTCTTCTACTCCTGGAGTTCTGAAATCTATTTCCTGACTTGAGGGATAAGGGTGTATCAACACCCTTACAGGGAAACTGCTATCTTTCAACTTCTGCCCTGCCCAGGTGCTGGCTGTCTCACCTGGCTGGTTAGAATCAGCACATATCCACAAGGGTGTCTGAGAAAAAACTGTCCAGTCAAGGTTCTGGGGGTTTACTGACCTCATTTTCCACCATCTAAGATTGTGATCACATGCAGTGTTCTTAACTGCTGTCAGGTGAGCATGACTTCACTGACACTTTAGAATGTGAGAATGTAATAATAATTGAATGAATAATGTTATGTGTCTGGGTATCTCTATCATATATCATGGAGATGTACCATACAGAGTGCCGAAAGAGCCCTGGTAGGGTGTCTGACTTGTTCAGAAGCATTTTTTATTGGGCTTGGGATGTGACTTAGTGGTAGAATACTTGCCTCATATGCACCAGGGTTCAATACCCAGAATCTCTTTCTTTCTCTCACACGAAATAACAAGGCGGCAGCAAGTTTTGCTGTACCAGTAGCCCTTCAAATATATCATGCATTCCTGAGTCCCTGGGGCACTTTTATGTACAGATCTGTCTCAGCCTGGGGCCTGAGATGGCAGTTTCTACAAGCTTCCAGGTAGTAGGGGTGGGCTGGTCTCTGGTATGCGTTAAGTCACAAGGATGTGGGTTGCTGTAAATTGAGATTCATTGGACTAGAGCCCCACTATTCCTTTATGTAGTGTCTGGCTGCTTTCCTGTTGCAAGAACAGAGCTGAGAAGCTGCTGCAAGAAAATGTGGCCCACAAAACTTAAAAGTATTTCCTCTCTGGCTATTCCAGGAAGGACTTAAATCTACTCTAGAGCATTCCCTGCCTCATCCTTTCTTTCACTTCTATGCCCTTCATCTTGTCTTTGTGCTTTTAAGTGGCAAGAAGGGAGGATGTTGGTTATGTGTCCTGCCTGAGGAGCCCATGGGCTATCAGAATGTATGTGTCTGACTGAAAGCCACCTTCTGCGCTCTAGCTACTGCTGACTCTTAAGAAATGCCACAGGGCCGGGCGGTGGTGGCGCACCCTTTAATCCCAGCACTCAGGAGGCAGAGGCAGGCGGATCTCTGTGAGTTCGAGGCCAGCCTGGTCTACAAGAGCTAGTTCCAGGCCAGGCTCTAAAAAAGCCGCAGAGAAACCCTGTCTCGAAAAACCAAAAAAAGAAAAAAGAAAAAAAAAAAAAGAAATGCCACAGGGCACAGACCTAGAACTATCAGGCCACCCACCCTTTTGCAAACCTGTCCTGTAGGTGGAACATTTGCAGCAAGAGACAGCCTCATTGAGAAAACAGATGCAGAAAGTAAAGGAGCAGTTTCTTCAGCAGAAGGTAAGACATGAGAAACAAGTGTTGGGCATATTCTGAGTAGTCTGTTTGCTTCAGAAGAAAAAAATCAGAAAGAGGAAAGCATCTAGGCCTTATACTTTTTAAAGGCATTATACTTGTTCTAACTTGTCCTCCATTGCAGTCAGTGAGGCAACATGCCATTTCTCCCCGGAGGTAGGGTCTATGATCCTCAAAGACTGAGTGTAATAACTACCATTGCTGTACCTGTCAGGATACCCTGTCATTATTACTTCCACGATCTCTGTGTTATACATTTTTTTGTCAGTGTGTGTTGGTTGTGTTTGGTGTATAAAGTATATGAAAAGCTTACACCACAATCTAACATTAAAAACAAATTCAGTTTGTACTCAACAGGTCTATGACATAAAGTCTTGTATTGTGAAGCCCTTGTCTCCTGATGGAGGAATGGCTGATTCCTTGCTTCATTGCCAGCATCAGTTGAATGTTTTGTTCTAAGAGAGGAAGATCTGCAAGAGCTTGTTTATAAGTTATGTTTCAGTTTATTATAGAGATACGTGAAGGACTAACTTTCAAAATCCAAGCACCCCAACTAAAGGGAGATTAGCCCTTGTGACATTACCCAAAACATACAAGGATACCAGGAGGATAATGGGAGGTTTCACACAATGTCCAGATTTGGGAGGCATAGTTTGTAGTCACATCATGAGACAGAAATCCAGACATGCCATCATCATTGGTATTTCTCAAGGAGTAGTGTTAGATTTCATAAACTGTATTGTTTTATGTATAAAAAGTTGTGCCCTAGGGCACTAGAGATATAGTTTAGTGACTAAAGCTCTTGCCTCTAATTCTCTGAGACCATGGGTACGGTGGGGTTATGCCTTGAATTGTTGGTAAACATTTTTATGTAAGCCAGCCTTATTTCCTGGGTAAGATGTTGACTGGCAGTGGCTTATTACTTTTGTCTTTTCCTGAAGGTAATGGTAGAGGCCTACCGGCGAGATGCTACTTCCAAAGACCAGCTCATTAGCGAGCTGAAAACCACAAAAAAGCGGCTGGACTCAGAGATGAAGGAACTGAGGCAGGAGCTAATGAAGGTGCATGGAGAGAAGAAGATTGTGGAAGTAGAACACTCACGACTGCAAAAGGAGATGTCCCTGGTTCACCAGAAGATGACAGATCTTGAGGGGCATCTTCAGTCAGTGCAGAAAGAACGAGATGAAATGGAGAATCACCTGCAGGTAGGATGCAGTACATAAGTTGTGCAATGCAAGAGATAGGTTCAGCCAAGTGTGCTGAGGGCTTACTGTATATAAGGTAGAATAAGGAACACTGGCCAAAGAAGGCTTTTAAAACAATCTAGAGACTAGGCCTTCCTAAAACTAATATTCAGATAAGTCCAGGTTGTGATGGCATATGAAAGAAACAAAGAAGAGTAAGCACCTGGACATGCTACTCTGTGACGGGTCTTTGGAGCTACTACTGGTTAAGCCTCAACGTTTGTAAAATTGGCACCAGACAAAAAGGAGAGAGTGCTCTGCAGATAGCCTGAGTTTAGGCAGGACAGTCACTGAAAGGATCATGCAGCTACCCATGCCCTTTGGACAGCCATACTTCCTGAGTCTTGCTGTTTAAATGAGTGCAGTGACTGGCTTGGCGATCAGACAAGGTAGGTTTAAGGGATGACTTATGAGTAGAGACGTCTGTCCTAGGGATCATATCCTGGGGTGAGAAATTTGGAGCGTTGATATGCAGGATGCTAGAACAAAAAAGGCTCCATTTTACACATGACATGCTGAAAGTCCTAAGAGGTCCGGGCAAGATTCAGGTAGACAAGTGACCAGTATGTTTATGTAAGGATGGTGTGTCCAGTGTTCACCCAGAAGAACCTTGCTTGTTCCTTTTATGAGGTATCAAGTAAGTCCTGGGCTAACCTGAGCTTGTCTTTCCTGCCAGGATATAAACTTCAAGAAGGCATTTAATGGTCTGGACAGAGTGGCCAAAAATGTTTTTTATGTATATGGATATTTTGGCTGCATGTATATCTCTGTACCATGTGCATGCAACTCATGGAAGCCAGAAAAGGGCATTGAATCACTTGGAACTGGAGTTACAGATGATTATAAACTGCTATGTGGGTTCTGGGAATTGAAAATGGGTCCTCTAGGAGAGAACCCAGTTCTCTGAATTGCTGAGTTATCTCTCCAACCCTCAGAAATGCTGTTGACCTCTATGAAGTATTGTTCATCAGTGACAGATACCTGAAGTAGGTGGCTTTTTACTTACTGGCCATTCTTTGTTCTTTTTAAAGTCTTTGCAGTTTGACAAAGAGCAGATGGTAGCCCTTACTGAGGCCAATGAGACACTAAAGAAACAAATACAAGAGCTGCAGCAAGAAGCCAAGAAGTAAGTCTAAGCAGCATACACTTCCCTGTGAAGGGCACCAGCTCTTCTGAGAGCAGGAACAGTTTGTACAGTCCTTATGTTGCTGTGCTCCTAACATACTCCTTTTGGACTTAGGCTTATGAAAAGGAAGCCTGAAGCATGAGTTCTAAAGTACCATCATGATTTGGCAGTTACTTTTTTCCTACATAATCTGAGTTTATAAGTTGGTTTGCTCTAGCATATAGAAGCACGCTCCTCCCCCAAGCTGGGGCTGAAACCCAGAATGTTGAGCATTACTGAGCAGGTGTTCTACCACTGAGCTACATCCCTAGCCCTAAAATCTCCTCCTTTTATTTAATTTGACTTTTTATTTCATACACTGGTGTCAATATCCTCACATTCCTGCTCCCTCATTAGGTTGACTCTTTGATATTCATCCATCTTACCCTTCTGTGCTCACACATATAAACCTAAACATATGACCCTTATCAGCAACTAGTAATATACACATATATACACACACGTAAATACCCTTTTGGGCTACCTACCTACCTACCTACCTATCTGTCTGTCTATCTATCTATTGACAGACAGCTGGGTTGTTTTTTGTTTCGTTTTGTTTTGTTTTTTTGAGACAATCTCTCTCTCTTTTTTAATTAGTATGGCCCTCTATGAGCCCTTAATCATTTAATAGCAATTTCATTCTACAGTCCCATGATCAGTGTTCCAGTACATGTTTTAAACTGACACACCTTCTGCATAGCTGGGATTCTTCTATCCCTATTATTCCTTTTCTTTTCTTTTCTTTTCTTTTCTTTTCTTTTTATTGATTTTTATTGAGCTCTGCATTTTTCTCTGCTCCCCTCCCTGCCTCTTCCCTCCCCCCTTCAACCCTCCCTCAAGGTCCCCGTGCTCCCAATTTACTCAGGAGATCTGAGACAATATCTCTTTATAACCTAGATTGACCTCAAACTTGTGATAGTCCTGCTTCCCCTTCTCAAATGCTGGGATTACAGTGTGAGCTCTGAGTACCAGCCTTTTGGGACCTTGTTACTCCATAGTATATTCTCTGCTGTTTGTGTTTTGTCAGCTGGTAAAATTTTCCTGGTAAGAGTTTGTTTTTGACCTTCAGAAAGAATATTGGAGATATTTTTTGGTTGGAGTATGCTGTTTCTCTGCTCTCACAAGATCGTTCATTCTGTTTTGCCTCACTCTGTAACCCCAGCTGTCTTGTGTTCAGCATAGCCTTTTGCTTGCAGCTATCTTTCTACCTCAGCCTCTCAGATACTGGCATTATAGGTGTATACTGTCATACCCATCACAAAATCACTTTTAAATTACTCAAAGAGGAGGGCAGGTCTTGATGATGGTGAATGTGACTTAGTGGATTTACATGGCTTTTCCTGTCCTGTAGCGTGGACTCCTGATGGATACCTCTTCCCCTTCAGCAACCAAACCAGAGCAAGAACACGCTTAACCCAAGTTCTCCTGAGGGTCAGCCAGGTTCTGGCAAGACAGAGTCGGGCTGAGTTGAACCTCTCAAGAGCCACTGCCCTAAACCCGGTGTGGTAGCAGGCACATCTCAGGCACATCTCTTGAGTATAAAGCCAGCCTGGTCTTCAGAGCAAGTTCTAGGACAACCAGGGCTACACAGAGAAACCCTGTCTGTCTGTGTCTCTGTCTCTGTCTCTGTCTCTGTCTCTGTCTCTCTCTCTCTCTCTCTCTCTCTCTCTCTCTCTCTCTCTCTCACACACACACACACACACACACTAATAAAATAAAATAAAAAAATCCACCATCTGGCCCTGGAGGGTGCCCTTTGGTATGTCAGGCCAGGGAGCTGGTTGGTGGTGCAGGAGGGAGCTGGTTGGTGGTGCAGGAGGTTAACAGCATTCTCACTCATGTCTCAGGGCCATCACAGAACAGAAGCAGAAGATGAAGCGGCTGGGCTCAGATCTGACCAGCGCTCAGAAGGAGATGAAGACTAAACACAAAGCTTATGAGAATGCTGTGAGCATTCTTAGCCGTCGCCTGCAGGAGGCCCTGGCTACCAAGGAGGCCACAGATGCAGAGCTTAGCCAGCTCAGAGCTCACAGCACTGGTGGTAGCAGTGACCCTGTTCTACAAGTAGGTAAACACATTTTTCCCTGTCAAAGTCCTTATGACTCTTTTTGGCTTTCTTTTTTTTTTTTTTTTTGAAATAGGTTTCTCTGTGTGATAGCCCTGGCTGTCCTAGAACTCTATTTGTACCAGGCTGGCCTTGAACTCACAGAGATTCAATTGTCTCTGCCTCCCAAGTGTTGGCATTAAAATCATGCACCTGTCTGGCCAGAGTCCTTATGATTCTTTTGAAAATAGCAAAAGTGCATTCTATCAACATTTTCTTGCTCTAAAATTTTTATGTCACTGAGAACACTGAGGCCAGCCCTCCTCTCCTTTTCAATTTTTAGTTTTCATTTGGAGACAATTCAAGTTATCTTCAAGCTGGCCTTAAATTTTGTAGTCCTTCTTCCCCAGCTTACTAAGTATCTGGGAGTATAAACAGCAGCACCACATCTGGCATAGACAGCATTTCTTTAACAAATGACTTGTTCTGCCACTGGACTTTTAGTGACATATATAGTATCTCATATGCCCTTGAAGAAGCTCCCCTGACCTGTAGAAATTGGGTTCCTGGCTGAGGAGCAGAGGGAGAACTTACTTCTTCTGTTCTATAATCTTCTCTGTATAACCCTAGGTCCCATCGGGAGAGAGGTACAGACAGAGACAGTATGGTATTATATGCAGTGAGAAAGGAAGGTACAAGAGGTAGTGTCTGATAGAGTTAAAAAAAAAATTACAGGAGGCATGGGGGTGGGGAGGTGAGTGGGAAGAGTGTTTGGCCTTGCCCATAGTGAATGTGGAAAGTGAGCCTTGTCACTTTCCTGTCCTTTCATGTACGTAAGTGTAACTTAGGATAGTAAAGTTTGGGAATCTCTGGTAGACAGGTTATATTTTGTTGAGAGGTGACAGCAGAATGAGGGCAGCAGGTCAGTAAACCACATAGCTCTGATGAGGAACAGTAGAGTATGTGTGTTCAGGATCATCCAAATGTCATTGCATTAGGAAAATTCTATGCTTTAGGATTTTCCTTTTTTCTTGTTTTTAATAGTTTTATTTTACTGTGTGTATGCATGTGTGCAGATGCCATGGGAGACCAGGAGAGGGTGTCAGATTTCTTGAGCTAGAGTTACAGGCTGTTGTATACCACCGTACATGTGTGCTAGGAATCAAATCATGGTCTTATGAAAGAGTGAAAAGTACTCTTAACTGCTGCATCATCTCTTCAGTTCCCTGTTTCTGTATGTTTTTGTTTTGTTGTTTCAGAGTTGTCGAGGCTGGCCTTGAACTCACTATATAGATGAGGATTCCTATTCCTCATACCTCCACCTCTCAAATGCTTGGATTAGAAGTGTATACTACAATGCCAAACTTGTGTTTTTCTTTTTGAGACAGGGTCTTAGAAATTTTGATCTTCTAGCCTCAGCCTCCCAAGTTCTTAGATTATAGATATATAATTATAAGATTATATCATAATAGGGATATTTGCTTGTACAGTTGAATAAGTTACTTCATGAAATATTGAGTGGTCTCTAATCAATCACCATGTTCCTTTCTGTTTGTCATTTTAACCCTTTTGGGTCACCTAGTAAAGGCAACAAAGTGTGGAGTGCTCTGGAGTCTAGAATCTGTAACTGAGAAATAGCATATCCCCAGAAGCTTTAACTATGGTCTTGTTTATGGTGGGCTGAAGTAAGGAAATGACTTTGTCTTATTGTATACCTTTTTACTCTCAGTCATAACACAAGAGTCAACAATAGAACCTCCAGCCAGATCGAGAAGAGGGTGCTTGATCTGGCCTTGCCCTGTAGTCAGACTGATGAATATCTTAAATATCACCATAGACCCTTCATCTAGCAACTGATTGAAACAGAGGCAGAGACCAGCATCGGAGCAGTGGACTGAGCTCCCAAAGTCCAGTTGAAGAGTGGAAGGAGTAAGAATATGAGCAAAGAGGTCAACACCATGATGGGTTCACCCACTGAAACAGTTTACCTGAGCTAATGGGGAGCTCACCAACTTCAGCTGGACAGGGAAGGAACCAGCATAGGTCCAAATTAGTTCTGGATGTGGGTGACAGCTGTATGGCTCGGGCAGACTGCGGGGCCACTGGCAGTGGCACCAGGATTTATCCCTACTGCTTGTACTGGCTTTTTGGAACCCATTCTCTTTTGATGCCTTGCTCATCCTGGATATAGTAGCCTTGGCCCTTCCCCAAAGCAATGTCCCTTACCCTCTCTGGGGAATGGATGGGGGTGGGGTGGGGTACGGGGAAAAGATAGTTTGCTTTCCTTTTTTAAATAAATGAATGAATGAATGAATGAATGAATGTGGGGTAGGGGGAAAAGATAGTTTGCTTTCCTTTTTTAAATAAATGAATGAATGAATGAATGAATGAATGAATGAATGAATAAATAAATAAATAAGATCCTCCAGCCAGGAATGGTGGCATAATCCCAATACACAGAGAGCTGATGCAGGATGATCAGGATTTCAAGGTTAATCTTGGCTGTGGCAAGTTCTAGGCCAGCATGAGCTACACAAGACCTTATGTCAAATAAACAAAAGAATAGAACTTCCTGACTTTTGAGGCTGAGGAGAGAGGTTCACTAGTTTAAAGCCAGTCTGGGCTCTTTAGTAGGGAAGGTTCTGTCTCAAAAAAACAAAACAACAGGGCTGGTTAAATGGCTTAGTAGATAAGGCCTTTTCACCATGACTGATAACTTGAGTTTGAGCCTCAATTACATGGAAGAAGGAAAGACCTGACTGCCACAAGTTGTCTGTCCTCTGAGCTATACATACACACAAGGGCACCTGTGCACTTGCGCACACACACAAAAAAAATTAAAAAGTTAATAAAAATTTAAAAACAACAACTACAAAATCTAGATTGTAGTCAATTGTGTGTCTATGAGAGTTACAGGAGGAAAGGGCCATTGGCTAAACATGACTCCCATTTTGGATCTCAGGAGAAGATTCGAGCTCTGGAGGTGGAACTGCAGAATGTTGGCCAAAGCAAAATACTGTTGGAGAAGGAGTTACAGGAGGTGATCACAATGACTGGCCAGGAGCTGGAAGAGTCCCGGGAGAAAGTGCTGGAGCTGGAAGATGAGGTAACACCTGTATTACTGAGCATAGAGTTGCTGTCTGCTCAGCATTGTTCCTTGGCAGTTGGTTACCTTGTGATTGTTGTTGGATCAGATTGTTGTCAGCATTCTAGGGAGGATGACAATAGTTACCACTTTACAGTTATAAAATAGCCACTGAGACTTATATTCTAAGGCAGGTGTGTACCACATGAGTCCCAGGATAGCTGTGAATCCATCCTAGCAGATTTATAGATAACAGATTTGTCCTATTTCAGTGCCCAAAGGTTAGATAATCCTGATCTTTTCCCAGTTAAAATTCTTTGATTGTAAATAACAAACCTAAATTAAACTTGCCAAAGTACTGAAAACTTGGAAGCAGTTTATTGGCCCTATTCAGACAGTGTTGTCATTATCACTAAGGGCCCTGTCACCAGCCCCTGGCCTACCCCACTGCCTACAATGCTGCTACAGTGGTCTTTAGGATTAGTACATACTTTTTAGGCATGTGTGCTTTATTTAGCCATCTCTATCCTGTCCTCAAATGGGTGTGCTAAGATCAGCCCAGCTTCATGCCCATTTGTGAGTAGCTTGGCAAGACCTTTTAGTAGTTTGGGGGCTCTCTTTTCTAGAGGTCTATGAACCCAAAAGAGCAGTAACTTCACAGGTAATGAGTCAAGGATAGTTTGTGCTTTAGTGTTAGCTCTTGTTGAAAATTGCTCACCTGTTTCAGGTGAGTATCATAATTCTGTCTAGCAAAATATGATTTGCATGTCTGGTGGTGAGGGTGGTGTTGCTTTTGATATCGAGTCTCCTATAGCCAGGCTGGCCTTGAACTGATCCTTCAGTCTCTGCCTCCCAAGTGCTGGGGTCATGGGCATGGATCACCACATCTGCCCAGAGCATGAAGTTTTACATGTATCAATATGTTTCAGCTTCAAGAATCCAGAGGCTTCAGAAAGAAGATAAAACATCTTGAAGAGTCAAATAAGAAACTGGCTCTAGAGTTAGAACATGAGCGAGGGAAGCTCACCGGCCTCGGACAGTCTAACGCAGCTTTGCGGGAACACAACAGTATCCTGGAGACTGCACTAGCCAAGAGGGAAGCTGACCTGGTGCAGCTGAATCTCCAGGTGCTGAGACCTATTTGCCAAGAGTAGTGTGAAAGTTATGTGGACCATATTTCCTGTCAGTGTCTTATCTTATTGAGTCATAGCCACTTTCAGGGTATTATCACACTTGGCTCAGACACTCAAAGGAACCTGGCCATTGCATCTGGATCCTCCAGCTATAAGCCTGTGGTCATTGTACCAAGTTCATTAGTTGTTTTTACACAGAAGACTCCTAGTGGGACAGATCAGACTATCCTCTGTTTCTAGGAGCACAAGAACCGGTGCAAAAGTCCTGACATGATGTAGAACTGGAATTTGAATCCCAATTTGGTGTCTTATTGTAGATTCTGTTCTTAGCTCCTTAAGGTTCTACAATGCTTTAGAGGTAGCTGAACACTTCAGGGGAAGTTTCAGAATGTCACATAAGGGCCATGTCACACACAATCTTTAAAAATGTAATTACTGGAAAAGTTAAATTTTGTTCTAGTTCCTACCACTCCTGTCCTTGCTGTGCTGCCTTGCTTATAAACGCATGTCTTATGATATATATCTTTCTTTTGAGTTCTCAGCTGTGTTCTTGAACACAGCCATGTGACACACTCCTATGAGATCAGACTTCTGCATTTGTTTATTTATTTGTTTCAGAGGCTGGCCCTAAATATACTAGGTAGCTAAGGGTGACTTTTAACTTCTAATCTTTCTGTTTTGAGTCATGGGATTACAGCCATCCCTGTTTTGTTTTATGCCTAAATGCTGGGAATCAAATCCAAGGTTTTATGCCTGGTAACCAAGCAGTCTACCAACTGAGCTATATCTCCAGTCCCAGAGAGAGGCTTCTCCCTTCCCAACCTTGTTTCCTTTCCTGTAATGTCTTTATTATGTATGCCACCTCTCTTAGGTTTTATTGCAGTGAAGAGACTGTGTCATGACTGTGATCACTCTTATAAAGAAAACATTTGAGGGTGGCTTGCTTACAGTTTCAGAGGTTCAGCTCATGATCATGAAAGGGGGCATGGCTTGATGCTGGAGCTGAGAGTGCAACATCTTGCAGACAACAGGAAGTTGACTGTCACATTGAGGAAAGCTTGAGAAAAAAAAGAGACCTCAAAGCCTACCCCCACAGTGACACACTTCCTCCAACAAGGCCCCACCTCCTAATAGTGCCACTCCTTTTGGGGGCCATTTTTTTTTCAAACCATCACAGTCCACTCCCTGGCCCCCAAAGGCTTGCTTACAGCCATATTCATAATGCAAAAAAATACATTCAGTTCGACTTCAAAAGTCCCCATAGTCTATCATAGTCTCAAAAATGTTTCAAAGTCTAAGGTTTCTTCTGAGACACATGGCAATCTCTTAACTGTAATCCCCCTGTAAAAATCAAAATCAAAAAGCAGATTACATATTTCCAACATATAATGGTACAGGCTGTACATTAACATTCAAAAACACGGGGAAAGGAACATAATGAGGAAATACTAGACCAAAGCAAGACCAAACACCTGGTGGGCAAACTCCAAACTCTTTATCTCTGTGTCTAATGTCAATGCTCTCCATATCTCCAATTCTGTTCAACTTTGTTGACTGCAACATACTTCTTTCTCTTGGGCTGGTTCCACTCCCTATTAGCAGATCTCCTCGGCAGGTATCCCCTGACTCTGGCATCGCTAAAATCTTAGGTTCTCCAAGACAATCCAGGCTGCAGCTTCACACAATGGCCTCTCTACTAGGCCTTTACTCAGGGACACCCCTGGCCTCAGTGGCTGTCCTTAGGTGCAGAGGTAACTTCTATAACCCTTAACTCTGATGCCAGAACTACATGGCTGAAGCTGCCAAGTTCTGCTTCTTACTGGGGCTGGAACATGACCCCTTGTTTAATTACATCTTCATTAGCTTTCTCTTTTCCTTTACTGCCTAAGCTTGGCTGTCCTTCAACTTGATCCTTAGACCACGCTGCCCTCAAATTCATTTCCTCCAACCTCTGCCTTCTCAGTGCTGGGATTAAAGATATACACCACCACATGTAGCCCTATTGACTTTAATTTAATTCCTCCCACAAACTGGAAACTTAGCTGAATGAGATCTTACCCTGAGGTCAACACTCCCTTTATTCCATTACTTTATCTCCTTGAACAAAGAATTCAGCTCCATTCCAGCTTTCTGTTGGTTTTCTCCTCAAAATATACATTTTGTAATTTACTCTGCTCAGCTTGCTACTTTTCATTATAAATCTTCATTAGAGTTACCACAAATATCCAAAAGACATAGTCTAGTCTAGGCTGTCTTGAGATTTCATCTGGCAATGATATTAATCTAAAACTAGCCTTAGATAGACTCATGAGACAAGGGCAAAAGGCAGCTACTTTCTTCACCAAAATATCACAAGAACGATCTCTAAGCAACATATTAAAATTCTTCTCTGAAACCTCTTGAGTGTACCACCGACAGTTCAAATCACTCTTAGCAATTCTGTCTTCCAAGCTCCTACCAGTATGGTCCGCTAAGCAGTGCTTAAAGCATTCCACTGTTTTCCTAACCCAAAGTACCAAAGTCCATATTACTCAAAGTAAAAGTATCATCAGGCCTATCGCAATACCCCAGTCTCTGGTACCAACTTCTGTTTTAGGTTTTTATTGCTGTGAAGAGATACCATGACCATAGCCACTCTTATAAATAAAACATTTGAGCGTGGCTTGCTTACAGTTTCAAAGGTTCAGTCCCTTATGATCGTGAAAGGCAGACATCCTGGAGCTGAGTCTTGCAGCTGTTGTCTTGCAGACAACAGGAAGTCGACTGATTGTCACACTGAGAGAAGCTTCAGAAAAAGAGACCTCAAAGCCTGCCCCCACAGTGACACACTTCCTCTAACAAGGCCACACCTCACCTATTAATGGTGACATTCCCGTTGGGGGCCATTTTCTTTCAAACAGCTCCACAATCATACTGAGCTGCACATGATGGTTGACTGTAGAAGATCCCAAATTGTATTTAGGGTTGTATAGGTGCTTGGGATTGATATTGTTTCTTATTCATCCTTTCACAATGTGATATAGGTGCAGGCAGTTTTACAGCGCAAAGAGGAGGAGGATCGCCAGATGAAGCAACTTGTTGAAGCCTTACAAGCCTCATTAGAGAAAGAAAAGATGAAAGTAAACAGCATGAAGGAACAGGTATGTTGTTAGCTTCAAATTCAAAGGACCTTCCAGGAGATACAGACTATGGGTGTTGGCATACAAAAGAGTTCCACGATAGCCCACAATGGAGTATAACAAGGTTTATTTATTTGGGGTTAAACTCACAGAAAGGGTAGCAGTCCAGCTGGGAACTGGAACCGAATCCAACAGCCAAGAGGGCTGCACACGTTTTTCATCTGCATCTATAGTTCATGAAATCACACCCAAAGTGGGCCAGTATCTTAAAGGCTATTGGCTGAAGGAATTCTGACAACATATGGGGTGTCCTTCACATGTTGAGTTTGTTTCTAAGGACTGGGTTCTTATGACAGACTGCAGAGAACATTGTTTCTTTGTAGAAAGTAGCATTAAATGACTTTAGCAGTGAGGGACTGGAAAAGACAGACTTAAGCCACTCATATATATGCACCTTAGTCTTTTCTAGGAAAAGAACTCTCTGTAAAGTTTAAAAAGCACACTTCCTGTTTGTGCACACTCCTGTAATCACAGCATTTAGAAGACTGAGGCAGGAGGATCTTGACTTCAAAGTCAGCTTGAGCTGTATGTAGTTAAGTTTGAGGTTAGCCTAAGCTCTATGGCAATACCTTGTCTAAAAACAGTCAAGAAACTTTAAGGCTGTATATAGCCTTAAAGTATACAGACTTGTCTTTGTTACTGGCTCCTTTCCACATTCCAGTTTTGCTGATCTGTCAGGTAAATCATTGCAGCAGGGGCCTTTGGTGACTATTATGCACTGCATCCCATGCCTCATGTTTTATACCCTCTCCTCTTTTAGAGTGTGAGCTTCCTGTTAACACACCTGCTGACACAGAGCAGATATTCAGGTCCACTGTTGTGTGAGTGAACAGTTTGTTACTTACATACACAAAGAAATTTCTTTTTTTCCCCCAAGACAGGGTCTCTTGTAGCACAGGATGTCCTAAACTTGCTGTGTAGCTGAGGATAACCTTGAACTCTTACTTTTATTTTTATTGCTGTATTTTTGAGACAGAGTCTCATGATATAGCCGTGGCTGGCCTGACACTGGCTTTGTAGATCAGGCTGGCTTCTATCTCACAAGATCCAAGTGCCTCTGCTTCCTGAATGCTGGGATTAAAGGTGTGTACCATCATGCCTGGAAACCATGAACTCAGTGATCCTCCCTCACCTTCCAAGTACTAGGAGTACAGGAATATGCTTCAGTGCCCACCTGAGACAGCAAAAAATATTGTAACGTAATTTTTTTTTATTTACCATGTATACATAGATGTGAGTCATAGCACACATGTGGAAGCCTAAGGATAACTTTGGTGTCATTTCTATTTTTTTCTTTATTTGGGTTCCAGGGATTGAACTCAGATGGTCAGGCTTGAGTGGCAAGCACCTTAGAGAGCTACCTCACTAACGCAATAAAAAAAATTTTAAATAAAAATAATTTTAAGGCTTGGTAGGGATATTTTAATATGAACAATTATTGGCATGTTCATAGCCCACATTTCCTTATCTGAGTAGATCTCCAGTCCTTGCTTGATGATTGTTACACATGGTTCTATGCTGATGCAGCCCCAAATCTGTCATTTATTCTGTGCTTAGATATCTCTCAGTTTTGTTTTGGCAGAGGCAGGCGGATATCTGTGAGTTCAAGGCCAGCCTGGTCTAGTCTACAGTGCAAATTCCAGGACAGGTTCCAAAGCTACACAGAGACACCCTGTCTCAAAAAACCAAAAAAACAAAAACAACAAAAAAAAGTATATAACTGATTTTTTTTTCTAAGAACAGTTAAGAATGAAGCTTAGATTTTTCTCATGAGTGCATCTAGTCCTAACTGTAACAACAGTAAATAACAGTAGTTTTTTTTTTATTGTTTGCATGTGTGGTGTGTATATGCATGGTTTAATGTGTTTAATGTGTGTGTGTGTGTGTATGCATGCAGATGTGCACCCAGGACTGTTTACTTGTTTTTGGAAACCTAAGTCTAGTTTCAGGAATCTTCCTTGATTGGTCCAACTTATCCTCTGAGGCAGAATCTGTCAATCAGATCTGGCATTTGCTGATGACGTGTGTGTGTGTGTGTGTGTGTGTGTGTGTGTGTGTGTGTGTGTGTGTGTGTTTGTATTTGTTTTAAAAGCAGTCTTTTAGCCAGGCATGATAACGCATATCTTCAAGTCTTTTATTCCAGCACTCGGAAGGAACAGGCAGATGGTTCTCTGTGAGTTTGAGGCCAGCCTGGTCTACAGGGCAAGTTCTAGGACAGCTAGGGTGGTTACACAAAGAAACCCTGTTTCAAAAAAAATTATAAATAAATAAATAAAAATAAAAGCAGTCTTTTTTCTCTTATTGAAAAAAAAAACATTTTTCATACCCTCTGTTCTAATCATGTTTTTCCCAGCTCCTTCCATCTCCTCCCAAGTCTCTACCTACCCAGTCCCACACCTTTTTCTTTCTTTAAAAAACTGGCAAACAAGAGAAACAAACCAAAACACACACAGAGAGAGAAAGAAAAAAAAAAAACACAAAATCCGAAACCATAAATATACAGACAAAAGGCCAACTTTAAGAAAAAAAAATCCACAAAACAGTATGAGATTTTAAGAAGTTCTCAGAAATACCATTGAGTTTGTGTTGGCCTTGAGAGGAAAATACACAACAACCAGTTCCACGTTGGTTTGGTGTAGGGGCTTGGTATTCCATCACATTTGTGTGTGAATAATGTCAACTTCTCACTTTCTTCTAGATGGCTGCAGCCAGGGTAGAAGCTGGACACAACCGCCGTCACTTTAAGGCAGCTACTTTGGAGCTGAGTGAAGTGAAGAAGGAACTGCAGGCGAAGGAACACATGGTACAGACATTGCAAGCTGAAGTGGATGAGCTTCAGTGAGTACCTGCTGCTTGCACAAGGACATCCCAGGGCTGTGTCCTTGATGACCATTTTCAATATAGCACTTCAGAGCTACTGGGGTTTTCTTTCATCTTTAATTCATTTTGAATCTCACAGAGTCATGTCTTTCCCTAAGGAGCCAAGTACTTTATGAACAAGTCAAAAGAACAGAGTTATCTGTCTGACTGTTTCAGGAAACCTAAGCTTAACCTTAACCCAGCTCTTCCTTGACTTCTTCCTAGAATACAAAGAGCCCCATTCTGAGCACTCAATTCAGGGATATCCTGAATATTCAGAGATTCCTTGTAGCTTCAGACTAATGCTAACATCAACTCAGACATGTAAAAAGGGGCAGGATAAACCTAGGGCTATACACAACACACCTCTATAGCAGCCCCAGAGGTCTCTGTTTGTTGTGTTATGGAAGTGTCTGAGTTTTGTATACTCCCAGAGTACAAAGGACTTTCTTTGTAGGGTTAGTGGAGGTAGAACATTGGAAGTATTCTATACTATCTACAGCCAGTGGTAAAGGGTTTTCATCATGGACAGCCTCGGGGACAACCTTAAGAGAATTTTGTCATTTTATTTTTAACCTTTTTGTTTAAATGCCAGGATTCAAGAGGGAAAGCATTCTCAAGAAATAGCACAATTCCAGACTGAGCTTGCAGAAGCTAGAACCCAGCTCCAGCTCCTACAGAAGCAGCTGGATGAACAGATGAACCAGCAGCCCACAGGGAGCCAAGAGGTGACAGCTAGGTCCTTGCTGCTCTGTCTGTTCAGACAGAAATTATATTTTTTAATAAATGTAATACTAAAAGATGGTAGAAATTCCTTAGAACTGTTTTACAGTATAAGGCATTATTTTAAAATTGTGTTAGTCATGTGCTGCCTTCTTTTAGATGGAAGATCTCAAATGGGAATTGGATCAGAAAGAACGAGAAATTCAGTCCCTGAAGCAGCAGCTTGACTTGACAGAGCAACATGGCAAGAAAGAACTAGAGAGTACACAACAGACATTCCAGGTTGGTGCTATCCCTATCCCAAGCCCTGGATCTGGATAGAAGGGGTTCTCATTGAATCGGATCTCCCTCCTGGCTCCCCCACCTCACCTCAGTGATCTGAAGACACTGTCTCTGTTTTAGAATGAAGTTCAGCCGGGTGGGTGGTGGTGGCACATGCCTTTAATCCTAGCACTCAGGAGGCAGAGGCAGGTGAAGCTCTGTAAGTTAGAGGCCAGCCTGATCTACAAGAGCTAGTTCTATGACAGAAACTCTGTCTCAAAAAAAAAAAAAAAAAAAAAAAAAAAAAATGAGGTTCAGCATGATTATCTGGTTCAGTTTACACAGATGGATGGACGAGAAACTGAGACAAACCCAAGCACTACCAGAAACATGCTTTGGCCATATGCAATGTGTTTATGATCAACTTCTCCACGAAGGCTCAAATGAACAGCCTTTTCTGCTGAGGGAAAGGACCAGAAACATAACTTGCTAATATTACTTACTTGTAAAAAAGAAAGAAAGAAAGAAAGAAAGAAAGAAAGAAAGAAAGAAAGAAAGAAAGAAAGAAAGAAAGAAAAGCACACACCTTTAATCCCAGCACTTGAGAGGGGAGAGGTGGACTCTCTGAGTTTGAGGACAACCTGATCCACAGAGTAAGTTCCAGGACAGCCAGGGCTACATAAAGAAACCTTGTCTTGAACCCCCACCCCCAAAAAAGGCTCAAATTATTAGATTGGCTTATACTATTTCTTAGGAATGGTTTGACTTAGTCTAATAGTAGACTTTAGAATTTAAAGATCCTTGGGGTTAACTTTGGCCATGCAGATATTGCTGCTTGGAAAAGGCTCTATGTTAAGTGTCAGGAATATTGAAGTGATTGATGCTCAGCATCATTTACTGCTCTTGCAGAGGACCAGGATTTGGTTCCCAGCACTCACAAAGCAGCTCACGTCTTAGAATTGCAACTCCAGAAAGGTCAACACCTTCTTTTAACCTCTGAAGGCTCTTACATGTTTGCATAAACACACATAAGCACTCACATATAAATCAACCAATCAGTCAATCTAAAAATAATGTTAGGAGTTGGAACAGCTCAGCAATTGAAAGCTTTTTTTTATTTTTCCAGAGGACTCAATTCAGTTTCCAGCACCACATGGGGCAGTTCACAACCAAATGTTAACTCTAGCTCCAGCAAATCCAGCTCTTTCCTCTGGCTTCCATAGGCACCTGCACTCATGTGCACATAACCCACACAGACACACATTAAGAATAGAATAATTATTTTTTAAAGTCAAGAGTTTGCTTCTAATGAATTTGTTGGTGGCTAGGTTAGCTATAGAGGAAATTGCTGAGATGAAAACATAACTCATCCTAACAAAAACTAAGTCCTCAAAACTGACAAATTAACATCTTAAAGTATGTTTTAAGATATTTGTTTTTATTTTGCTTGTTTTTTGAGACAAGGTTTCTTTGTGTAGCTTTGGCTGTCCTGGAACTCAACTCTATAGACCACGCTGATCTTGAATTTAGAGATTAGCCTGCCTCTGCATCCAGAGTGCTGGGATTAAAAACATGCACCACCACCACCAGGCTAAGATGCTTGTTTTTTTTTGAGACAGGCCAAGATGACCCACACTTGCTATGTGGCTAAATCTGGTGTTGAGCCTCCTGAATCTTATGCTATTGTCAATTCTGCTGGAGGGTTCAAATACCTGGCAGACTTTTTCTTTTCTTTTTTTTTTGGCACAATCTACATAAATATTGCCTAATTTCTTGGGTTAGCTCAAAGTATAGGCTTGTATTTCAGGAAACTCCTACAAGAGAGCTCTAATGCTGGGGTTATTAGCATGTGCCACTCACTATGCCAGGTATTTAAGACATTTTAGATTAAAAAAAAAGAATCTGATCGTTTTCCTTAGATTATCAAATCTGAGTTGGAAATGGTACAGGAAGATTTGTCTGAGACCCAGAAGGATAAGTTTATGCTTCAAGCAAAAGTGTCTGAACTGAAGAACAACATGAAAACTCTTCTGCAGCAGAACCAACAGCTCAAGCTGGATCTTCGCCGTAGTGCAGCAAAGGTAGGATTAGGTTACATCCCTTACAAGTTCGCTGTTTATTTCATTTAAATTTGTTTGGGCAGGAGATTGATAGGTTTTCTAGTCATTTGCAGATCAACTAATACATCAGAGAAGTCTGCTTGGAAAGTGAGCCAAAACATTTTATTTTGGCGTTTTTCCCAACAGAATATTTCTCCTCTTGAATATACATCTTGTTTTAAATACTATTTTAAACTAATAAACATACAGCCTTGCTGTGCTGCCATCATGGAACACAGGTAGCTTCAGGATGGGCTTAGGTAGGAGTCTCATGCTATTGTCAATTCTGCTGGAGGGTTCAAATACCTGGCAGACTTTCTTTTCTTTTTTTTTGGCACAATCTACATAAATATTGCCTAATTTCTTAGGTTAGCTCAAAGTATAGGCTTGTATTTCAGGAAACTCCTACAAGAGAGCTCTAATGCGGTATTTAGTTATTTCTCCTGAGGATTGGCATAAATGGTTTCTACTTAGGTGTATTAGGATTACTGGACCAGCTAGTTTTTCTTAACCCACTTACTGTCAGACTCTCTTTATAAAAATCTAGCAGTTAGTCTTCTTTTCAGCAGGGGGACATGGCTCAGGGGAGGTTAGTTGTTGTGGTGGAGAATAAGGAAGGGCTGTAGAGGGGCTAATGATGTGCTTTTACAAACAGAAGAAAGAACCAAAAGGTGATTCCAACTCCTCCAGCCCTGCAACACCCATCAAGATACCAGACTGTCCTGTCCCAGCCTCATTGATAGAGGAGCTGCTGAGGCCGCCACCTGCTGTGAGCAAGGAACCCCTCAAGAATCTCAACAGCTGTTTGCAGCAGCTCAAGTATGATGTTTTCTATGCCCCATTTTGTTCAGCCTTTAGACATGACGTGTTTTTCCTGTTGTTTACAGAGTGCCTATCTCTTTGACGCTCTTGTGAAGTAAAAGCTTTTTACTGGCAGAGCTTCTAGGGTCCATGTTGTAAAGTGAAAATAGCTAAGTAAACTATTTTGGTGGGCCCTTAATAGGTCAGGTGCTACACCTGTACGCCTAACTTAGGACAGAAAAGACCAGCATCATGGGTTATATATAGCACATAGGATCCTAACAGGCAGGTGATTTTATAAGGGGAAATCACAAGTGACACTGGCCTTACATGATGGCTTCTAGATAGCAACTTGATTAGCATCAAGGTTTCATGTCTTTCTCACGTTTCTCATAGAAGCACCTCTCAGAAAACAGAAACCTATGTTATAGTGTTTGCTGGCTTATACCTAGAGAGAGTGGGGGGGAGGGGAGCTTTTGTCTTCTTTGACTCCAGATGATTTTGCTGATTGGACTTTAAGGGAACCACATGTATGGTAAAGCCCACTGTAGCTAGTGGTCCTTGTATGACTTAGAGTTTCTTCTTCTGCCTTCTCTCATATCCCCAGGCAGGAAATGGACAGTCTGCAGCGCCAGATGGAGGAGCATACCATCACTGTGCATGAGTCTCTGTCCTCGTGGGCTCAGGTGGAAGCTACCCCAGCAGAACATGCCCATCCCAAGGGAGACACAAAACCACAGAGTCAAAACAATGTTCCCAGAGAAGGGCTGGGCCAATGACTACTTGTTCTCATCACCACGTATTTGTGCCTGCTGAAGGAATATTCTTTTGTCAATATTATTTATTTGATTGTGTGCTCTGGTGGTTTTTTAAGAGATGAGATTTAAATTCCCTTTTGCATTTTATCAAGGATTAAAATAACAATGAGGCAAGGATTAAAGAAATAGTTATTTTAAACAACTAGCTTTTCCTGTGTGAAATGATCACGTCTTAAAGACCTCAGAGTTTGGATCACTGGTGAGATCTGAATGTCTGTTTGAACAGTTACTTGCAGAAGGATCTTATGTGTGGCTATAGACACTTAAGGGTGCTGCCAGGAACCTGTTCTTGTCAGGCACTATACAGAGTGGGCTCCATAGGCACCAGTACCTAGAGGTCTTTACTGTTTCACTCCTTAAGACCTTTACTTTCCAACAGAAATTAATTTTTATTTGAACCTTTTGTTTTTATTGTTTTTCAAACCATCCTACCTATAAAGGATGTATATGTAAATATTGAAAGTCTTTAAAAAGGCATATGCCTGTATTATTTAAAGACCTAATTGTCTTACTGATTGCCTTTTGAAAATTTAATATTGAGAAACAGTATACATGTAGCTTTAGGGATGTCAGTAAAAAGTGTATTTTAAGAAATATAACTTATTTTCTATGCATCCTAAAACCAAATACTCTTGCACAGAAAGAATTGTGTTAATCTTTTTATTTCTAGGGGTCTTTCCTGCCAACATCTCTATGAAACATCACTGACCTCTCAGGTCTGTGGTTCCACTCACTCTGGCTTACCAACAGGCAGGACCAGTCAGGTCTAGAATTAGCAGGGGATGGAAGATCTCCAAGGTCTCCTCATACTGACTTGACATTTAACAAGCCCAGGAAAAGAGCAGGAGACAAGGCAACCTTGGTCTGTGTGTGAGTTATAGGCTGTATCCATTGTGTCCCAAAGAGGGTATTAATGGGGCACTGTGAATATCTGTCAGGATGGTAATTAGGAACTACCCTGGACTTCTATTAAACACCGGTATTACTAGGAATCAGAATAATATCTGGGAGAAGGTGGGCAGCTGTGGTCTGAAAGACAGGAGGTTCAGAGACAGAACCTTCTTTAAAGTTGGCAATAAATATGTGATTTATTGCCATCTGCTTCCCAAATCATATACTAATGCTTTGTATACTGACTAGAAGTGTTAAAGTCTTTAATCTGTGTGAAAGCCCATGAAGAATGTTTAAAATAAAGTGGGTTTTGTAATTCATGACTGTAATCACTTGGGAGGTAGAATCAGGAGAGGGATCAGTTCAAGACCAGTTTTCAGCTACATAGCAAGTTTGAAGCTCGGTTACATGAAACCAAAGATGGAACAAAAAATTATTTGAAATATTAAGTCAGAAGGGAGAGAAAAGTCTGAAAAAGGAAGTTCTGAGCATTAGTGATCAGCCCACGTAGGTGTCTCTTATTGGGTTTCTTGTCTAATTTGTGGAGAATGAGTTGTTCTGTTGTAATATCCTATTAGGAGATTAATTGGTATGATTAAAGTAGAACTAATCACAACGATGTCTGGTGTTTGAAAAATATTCCCTAACGAGTATTGTACCTTTTACAATGTATATAGAATTTGTACAGGGTTAATCTTTAAAAAATAAAAAAGCTTGAAAACATTATATATAAACATACCCTTTTTAAGTTAGAAATTAGGAAAGGGTGGTAATTTACATTTTTATTTATTTTGTATTTTAAATTTCAAAACCAAGAAGTAGTACTTGGGTTGGGCTTACTCTACAGCATAGTTATTTTCTCCTGTGTGGAGAGGTCTTTAGAAGTCATGAGGAAAGGATATGCTAATTCTGAACTCATTCAAGTGAAAGTTGCTTTCATGTCTTAACCTATTTCTTCCACTGTTTTGATGTCCCATGTACATCCTCAGAAATGGCACTTCCTCTAGGCTTTGTTGTCTACCTTGCAGGTCCTTGGTCAGGTCCCTCTTGGTTCCATGAAAGTCTGGCATGTCTTGGCTCCATTTTTTTGTCCATCTTTATGCATCAATGTGTCTTTTCCTCACATTTGTGGTTCAGAGATGTCTTAGATTGGAGCTGGCATTGTCTTAGGGTTCTTGTAGTCAGTCACCTTGAAGTTGAATTTTCAAATTTGCTGTGAATGTTTTGATTGGTTGGTCAGTTTTGCTTTTTTTCCTCTTATTTTCAAGGGACTTCACTGTATTTTATCTCCCAGAGTTTCTTCTTAGGTAAATACAGCTTGAGTTTCTGTTGCCTGTGTAGTCAAAACTGGGAATTTTAGGTTTACTCATGAAAAACTGCAGACACTTGGAGGATTGCTTTCTAAAGCAGGCTTACCATTGCATAACATTTATGCATATATCACAAGCTATATGTCCTATAACTGACATCTTGGCTTGCATGCTTTATAATATTACTTATTTCTCTTATGTTCAAAAAATATTGCCAAGAGACTTCTATTTTTTTTAATAGTACTCATCAGATTGGTGCCATAATCTTAGTATTTTATACTGTGACTGTGTAGCAGGCAATGATTTTGGGAAGATGTGAATTTACTTGGGTTTGGGGTACAGGGAACAGGACCTGCCCTCTCAGAAAGTAATCTTAGTGTATGTATCAGAAAGCTTATGTTAAATTCTTTCTTCATTTCAAAATGTAACTTGTCCCAGTGTGTGGATATTGTAAAAGCCATAGGCCTATAGGATCACCATGACATATATTTTCATATATCTTGAAACAAAAAGTAACAAGTGAAGATTCTGGGAGTGAAAGTAAACATAGTATTTGAAAAGAAAAAGTCTTAGAGACTTCCAAGGACCTGAGTGATAAGAATGGTATGAGATGTCCTGAGTCTTACCCTAACATGCTCAGTGGTTTGGAATTCTAGCCAAATCTATTCTGTAGTGTTCTTAGGTTCTATCTGGATCCTTGAGTTGATGTCCAATTTAGAGGGTCCAAAATTTCAGTGGTTTTTGAGTTTCTCATTTCTATAAAAACTTTCCTCACAAGAGAGTTTCTTGTTGGGGCTTTTCCAGGGAAAACAGTCATCATAGGTAACAGACTGTAACTTTAAAAGGCATGTTGATTTGGGTTTTTTTTTGTTGTTGTTGTTGTTTTACTTTTTTTTTTAAATATAAGCGTGCTCAGAAATTTCTTACCTTTTATGCAATAAACTATTTTTGGTAAAGGTTTTCATATTTCATATTTGGAAGGGCTTCATTTTTAGTACTAGCATTTTGTCATATTTGGGAGTAGCTCTTTTTTTTATCTCACGTTGTTTCATTTTAAAAGGTAATGTGTTCTACCAAAGTTTAAAGTAGGGTAGAAAGATTCTGCTGTTAGACCAGCAGAAGTACCGTGCTGACCTTCATTGGGCTGCATCCACCATCTGTATCTATCTTAATATATGAGTAGATCTCCTCAAGTACAGTATACTTCTGGTAAGTCTTTGGTTTTTTTGAGACAGGCTGATCTTAGTTTGAAGTAAATGTGTTAGCCACTACACAAAGCTTCTAATAGTCTTAGTAAACAACAGTCTTTTTAAATAAACACAATAAAACAAAACATCAAAAGTTGGTCTTCACTCTTCTAGGACATATACCCTGGGCCTGTTCCTTGAAGAAATAATACTACTTTACCCATCTCCCTCGGCCTACAATTGAATTTTTCATTTATTTTGGATTTTTTTTTTTTTGATACAGGGTTTCTCTGTGTAGTCCTGGATGTCCTTGAACTCACTCCGTAGACCAGGATGGCCTTGAAGTTTGATATCTGCTGGCTTCTGCCTCCCACGTGCTGGGATTAAAAATGTGCACCACCACGCCCTGCTTAACTGAACATATCTAAATTTGCCTTATAAATCCTAGGGCTGTAAAAAAAAAACCACTGGAAATTCATCTCAGCATTTCTCAGTCATCTGGTTGCGTTTTTGTTTTGGATCTAGTTCAGTAGGCTTCCCTGAGTCTGTCTTGAGGAGTAATATCTTTAACTGAAGACATGACCTGAATGGTGTACTTCCGAAGTTTGGCCAGCTTGTAAATCGATTCTGCATCATAACCTGCTGGCCTTCACTCAAGCCTTTCTAGGGCATTCCTCAGGCCACCATTTACTGATATTGAGAATTGGTTTTACCGTCAAGACCTCATTGGCAGGAAAGCAGGGTGCACATTTGGACAGAAAAGGCATTCCCGCCTCGCCCCTCCATTCTGCCGCCTTCTAATTCCCCAAACAAGCAACCTACACCTTTCTTGCTGAAGAACGCTACAAGTACAGGTGAGAAGCCTCTACACCAACACGGGATGTCATCGTATTCGGTGCCCTCGTGATTTGTGGTCAGAAGTGAAATTATGGTGACACATGCTTGTAATCTCAACATTCTATAGGCTCAAGCAGGAAGATCTCCAGTATGAGGCCATACTGGAGTATACAGCAAGGCTCAAGAAAAAGAAAAAAATGTTAGAAAAGGACTTGCAATTAGCAGCCGGGCATGGTGGCGCATATCTTTAATCCCAGTGCTGGGGAGGCTTTAGCGTGTTAAAAACGGCAGGGCATTTTGTGGGGACGGTCTGTTGCTCCAGAGAAACAGCTTCATTTACAACCCCAGATAGCTACAGACCAGGGTTTCTAGAGTTGGCCACCGTTTTAGACCCCAGTACTTACCTGTCTGACAGGCTCCTCTGGCCACAGTCTGGGTGGCCCAGGTGCCAGCTCTTCGCTCCCCGGTGTTTAGACCCGTGGCGAAGAAGCAATTCAAGGCCAAGCGCCCACACCCTGGAAGAGCAAACTGCGCCCAGCCAGAGCGCCGAGTGCGACTCAGGACCCCGACATGCTGTCCGCGCCACTGCCGGACGGCGTCTCTCTTGAATCAGGACCCCTGTTGCCTCCGAAGCCGCCTGAGGCTGGGTTCCTGGCGGCGTTCTGACTCTTTCGGGAAACCAAAGACACCAGACTGCACGCGCACCCGCCTCATCTTTTCCTGTCTGACTACGACTCCAGTAACCCCGCGGCGGGGCGGAGGCAGCGAACGTAGCGGCCCGCGCGGCTCCGGCAGCGAAGCGAGCGGCCTAGTGAGGGCCTGAGGCGTGCGCGGCGCGGATTCTAACTCCGGCGGCCGCGCTCAAGGCCGCGACGTCGACGGTGGCGATGCTGTGGCAGCGGTTGGCTGTGGTTGAGTGGGCGTCGTTGGCCTGGGAGCTCCTCGGCGCCTCGGTGCTACTCATCGCCGTTCGCTGGCTGGTCCGGCGACTAGAGAAGCGGCCGCAGGACCTGAGTCGTCGCGGGATACCCTCCTCGCCGACCTGCGCGTCTGCAGCTGTGGCCACTCAGCCAGGTAAGGTCGCATTAGGCAGTGGGAGCAAGCTCCACTCTGCCCTCCCTGTGGACACAGTAGGACCCGAGTCCCCTGGCGGGAAGGCTGACTGAGAAGCGGAACTTTTGTTCCATTGTAGGAGCATTCCTGACACTGTAGGTGAGATCTTTGGAGACCCAGCTGCCAGGGCGCGTCTGGGGTTTCCAGGGGAAGGGCCTTCTGAGCCGGGGAGGCCTGGCAAGGGCTGCGGGAAGGGTGAACAGTAAAGAACACTGGTGAAAGTCGGAAGTCGAAGAAAGAGGAAGTTGGTTCTGGCAGTGGTTTGAAGTTTATCGAAATAAATGATAGGATGAGATAGTGAAGTTAGGTGTGACTCCCTGATTTGGGGACCGGGGAAATAAAAGAATATGGCTCTCATTAATTTCTTTCGAATGGACTGTTAGGTCTGGGTGAGGAGAGATGGGAGGATGGTTGCTGGTCACTTTAAGATCGAGGTGACTGGTGTCTGGAATGAAATCATGTCCCATCTGCTCCTGACTGCCACTGCTGCTATGGAACTTCTCAGAAATGGGCAGGTCATTCACCCGCTATTTTTCAGCCCCACCATTAGCAGCATACGAATAATAATAGTTCTTATTGGTTTTCTTTTTTGAGAGTAATACACTCATTGCTGGAAATTGAGCCCTACTACCTACTGGCATCATCCATCTGAGAGCTGCTGAGGTGGTGCATGTCTCAGTTCTGGGGAAAGGGCTGGGATAAAACCCTGAGTCTTCAACAGAGTTCATCCGTACACTCTAAGATTGGCAGTTTTGTAGGATCCTATGGTCGTTTTGGTTGTTTTGGAATTTCCTGGTGTGAGTCCACACCACTGTGCTTCGCTCTTTCTTCTCAGCCCTCCACCTCCCTGAACTCATGATGCTTAACCAGTTTGTGTTCATCAGCATGTGTTCATTTTGTGTTCATCAGAAACTGTGTTTCATTAACACTTGAGTCTAGTTCTTAGTGGAGGATAAATAGTAATTCCCCCATGAATTCTAGAAGGAAGATGACATTTTAAACAGTTAATTGCACAGCAGTACCCTAAGAAGATCTTAGGAGTAACTGAGGCTTCACTTGCCTCTTTGAACTTATATACAACTTCATTTTTATTTATTTAGCAGTGCGGGGAAGAAAACAAAAAGCCTAGTGTATATTGGCAAGTGTTCTACCACTGAACCCTCAACCCTTCCTTAGTAGTCATTGATTTCTCCGTTTTTGCTGAGAAGCAGGAACAGGAAGGTCAAGATCATGCTGGTTATTGTACACAGCTGTGGAGAGATAAAATGTATGTGTTGTGACAACAAATCTAACACCTTGTCTTTTGGATTTTACATTCTCTTGTTCCCTTAAGAAAGTGGCGCCTGAGCTGGATGTGGTGGCACACCTTAAATCCCAGCACTCAAGAGGCAGAGGCAGGTGGATTTCTCTGAGTTCAGGGCCAGCCTGGTATACAAAATGAGTTCCAGGATAGCCAGAGCTGTTACACAGAGAAACCCTGTCTTGAAAAACAAACAAATAAATAAATAAAATTAAGTGGCACCTAAAGAATAACACTTGAGGCTATTCTCTAACTTCTGCATGCATGTACATACACCTGTATGTGTATTTATAAGAAGACATAAAGCAATAAGGGCATCTTTAATAAGTGTAATGTCCACTAGTCCATTGACTTGGTAAACATTGTACCAAAAACTCAAGAGAAGGTCAGCGGGTAAAATCATCCAGACAATGAAACAGAGGAATGCATGTGGCTAATGTGGCTAGCAGGGTATAGAGCCAAAACACCAGGATTTGTAGCATCTTGTTTCACTAAAAATTTATTTTCAGTTTTAGTTTTTCATTTTGAAAATCATATTAGGTGTGCAAAGAATTATAAAACAATACAGAAGTTCAACTCATGTACAAAGATATTTTACATTACCAGCTGGTAGGGAAAACACGATCAACTTATATGAGGTATCAGTTTGTACCTATTAGATTAAGTACGATTTATAATTCTGCATTTCCCAAAAGTTGGTAAACACTGAAAAGATGGCTGTCCTGCATTGTTGGTGGGTCTGTTAACAGTGTAGTCCCTCTGGAGATTAGTCTAGCAATGTTTCAAAGAAGTTAAGCCTGTTTGTCCTGCACCCATAAGCTTTTGTCCTAGAGAAATGAAAGTCATTTGTCTAATGTTTTTGCTATGTGGCTTAAGCTAGCCTTAAGTGATCTTCCTGCCTTAGCCGTAAGTGCTAGAATTACAAGAATACGCCAGCATACCTGTCTTTGAAATTTTATTATCTCTCTCACATACACTATTGATAGATGATACGTAGGTAGGTAGGTAGGTGGATGGATGGATGGATGGATGGATACATTAGATGTGGTATGCTGCCACAAACTTGTCCACCAAGACTCAAAAAAGAATAGGAGCTACATAGATTTGCAAATCCAAGTCTATTCACTGAATTTTTCTGTGAGGTCAGTTTCCTGTTTTTGATGATGTACTATCATAAAAAGTGCCAACATTTAGGGAAAGCTGTATGGTGGTCCCATTGGAACTCTTACAGAGTTTGCAATTTTTGAGTCTACAAATCATTTCAAAATAAAAAGATAAAAGAGTTCTGTATACTATTGCCTTAGTCTTTAGATTTTCTTTGCTACATAATCATACCACAAGTATGGCAAGGAAATTAACAGTGACAAAATACTATTGTCTAATCTTCAGACCTACTTCAATTTTTCATGTCTGTCAATCTAGCCATCTTTCTAAGCCTACAAAGGTTGTGCTAATACTTCCAGTTCTAGTGCAGTTGGTGCATTATAAACATCACCTGTCTTGTTGATAGAGGCTTTTTGGAGAGCATTTGTGTTTTGTTTTGGCTTTTCGAGACAGGGTTTCTCTGTAGCTTTTGGGGCCTGTCCTGGAACTCAGTTTGTAGACCAGGCTGGCCTCAAACTCACAAGAGATTCACCTGTCTCTGCCTTCTTAATGCTGGGATTAAAAGCTTGTACCACCACCACCCAACTAGTGGTAGCTTCTCCATGTGTCATATAAAGGTGGCTGCCCTTGAGTGTATGAGAGTATTTTGTTTTTAATTTTAGTTGACTTTTCAGTGCTTACTCATTCTAAAGATTAATGAGTCTGTGTTCCTTAACATCTCAGTAGCTGTAGTAGACATTTATGGATATGTTATCAGTGTCAGACCCAGTGGTACAGAATTTATGTTCATTATTTTATCTACTTTTCATTATTACCCAAGTGGATCTATTATTATATCCATTTTGTAGGTGAGGAAACTGAAGCTTAGAGTTTCAGTAATTAGCCTAGGATTGAAGATAGTAATGTATGAAGTTCTGTTTATGTTTGTTAAATTGCAGAGACAAAAACCTTCCTTGAACAACTAAAGGTAAAACGGTAGGTTTAGAATAAGAATACTAATTGTATCTAAGGTAGGGTCCTGTGAGGAAACTGGCACTTGCTTAAGCATGTGGTTTACATGAGCTACGATTCCATGGTTCAAGTTAATTTTTGCTTTTTTGAACATAGGTGAAGTGACAATGGATGCCATGTTGGCACGATTGAAACTCCTGAATCCAGATGACCTTAGAAAGGAAGTTATAAAAGCTGGATTGAAATGTGGACCCATTACATCAACAACAAGATTTATTTTTGAGAAGAAATTAGCTCAGGCTTTACTAGAGCAAGGTGGATTGCTGACTTCTTCTCTTCCCAATCACAGTGAGGTGACTGCCACTCCATTTATTCAGGGCACTCTAAGGACTCCTGCATCTGTGGAAGAGAAACAAACTCAGCAGGCCAGTTTTTCTGAAGACAAAGATTTTGGTTACAGTGTGGGCTTGAACCCTCCAGAGGATGAAGCTGTAACATCCAAGTCCCACCCAATATCCTTCAGTGCCTCTGCCAGGAATGACAACCACCAGGCTGGAATGACAGCTGCTAAGGAGCCACTTCTGTACTATGGAGTGTGTCCAGTATATGAGGATGGCCTTATGAGAAATGGTAACGTGCTGTGCTGTCTCCTCACACAGACTGTGAAGCTATAATCTCATCACCCAAGATTAATTCCTTTTTTTTTTTTCTCATGGTTTATTTTTTTTATATTTAAAAATTTCCATCTCCTTCCCTCCTCCTCCCCCCTCCCTCCCCCCAAGATTAATTTCATTATTTCTATTTGTTACCCTCTGATTTTTTTGTTTGGTAAATCTAAGCAATACTTTTTTTTAAGTTACTAAGAAAACTATTCTGTTAGATTTGACTTGGAAATGATTGGATCACTTCCATTTGTTAGTAATTTTACTGATTAATCATCTTCCCTCTCCATCTTTCCCACCCCCTGAGACACCGTTTCTCTCTGTAGCCCTTCCTATCTTGGAAAAATATGCTTGCTTATATCACTCATTTGTTTGTTTGTTTGTTTTTCAAGACAATTTCTCTTTGTAGCCATGAATTTCTGACACTCACTTTGTAAGTCAGCACTGGTCTTGAACTCAGAGATCCTCTGCCTCCCAAGTGCTGGGACTAAAGGCATGTGCCCGGGCATTCCCTCTCCCTCTTAAATTCATTACAACCTGAACAGCTTTTAGGTTGATAAATGTAAATGTTCCAGTGAGTGTATAAGTAATTTTCAATCTCAAGGAATTGTATTTTAGGGCTGGAGATCTGTTTAGTTAGGAGAGCATTTGCCTATTATGCATGGAGCACTGTGTTCAATACCCAGCACCATAAAAACCTGATGTGATGGCACATAACTATTATTACCTCAGCACTTGGGTAGATACTAGCTTGGGCTACATGAAACCATGCCCCCAAAAAGGAATGAAAGAAAGAAAAGAATTGCAATTTTTTTTTAATTTAGTCAGGATTATTGTTTACTGAGACTAGCCTGAATCTTGCTGTACAGCCTAGGATGGGCTTCAGCTCTTAACTGCTCTGACTTTTCCTTATGAATGTTAGGATGATAGGTATAAGCTATTATATTCAATACAAGAATAGTAAATTTAGTTTTGAATTATTTATATTTAGATCTTTATTTAATCCATTTAAAATTCATTTTTAGTAAGTTATTGTAGCTTGTGGTATGAAATTAACATGCATGTATGATAGCATTGCTTATATATACACACATACATTGTCAGTGTATTCATTTGAATCTTTTGGATAGCCCAGGACCTCTTTAAGATAAAAAATTGAGAGTGGGTGGAAAGATGGCTCAGTGATTAAGAGTACTTGATAATCTTCTTATATATCTCAGCTCACATGTTAGATGGTTCATAACCTGACTATAACACTAGCTCCAGGAGATCTGATTCTCTTTAGGCATTCAAGGATACTCACACATAAATTATGTGCATATAGTCACAGAAATACACACTCACATATACACACTTTTTTTTTTATCCTGAAAGAATATTTTTAATAAAAGATTGCAAATCTGAATTGTGAACATGAGGGTAAAACCAAGAGACTTATTAACAAATTTAAATTGACTGTTGAACTCTGAGTACAATTAATAGTATTCAAACTATTCATCTCTTAATTTTCCTTTGTTACTTTCATACCCAGAAAGGATCCATGTTTATGAAGATAAAAAGGAAGCATTGCAAGCTGTCAAATTGATCAAAGGGTCCCGGTTTAAAGCTTTTCCAACAAGAGAAGATGCTGAGAAATTTGCTAGAGGAGTATGTGATTATTTCCCTTCTCCTAACAAAACTATGTCCTCACTGTCTCCTGTGAAGGCAGTGCCACTCTTTGGCAGTGGTGGGTTAAAAGGTAAACCGTGTTGTACTGCTTGCCTTGTCATTACTTGATTCACCACTATTGTTCTTTCCAGATGTATGGCACTTCAATATTTCTTCATTTGTGAGATAAATATGGTGTAGGAGGAGGTGGAGAGCTGAAGCGCCCTACAATGAAATAACCAAAGAGAAAGAGACTAGGGGGCTGCCCTGGGAAGGTTTTAGGACATAAAGGCAAATGTAGTCTGGTGCTAGTAGGCCCTGAAGCTGATGAGCCAAATCTTAGCATATGTACCATAGAAGCAGCAAAGGGAACACCTTCTACAAGAAGGGATCTGCAGGAATCAGTCTCCCAATGAAAGCTAGAAATCTGACTACACCCACTATGTCACTCAGAATCAGAAGCAGGTTTGGAGAGGCTTGATCTTGACACATCCCTTCTCCCTACATTTGTTTGAGGTAGAGTGCTGTCTTTCATTTGAGGGCCTGTCTACTGCCCTCTACTTAGATTTCTCTCCTTTCAGCTTGAGAAAGTGCCTATGCAGGAAATTGTTTTAAGACACTCTCAAGTTTTGATTAAGGCTTTAGAAGCTATGAGTAGAATTTTTTTTTCTCTAAGAGATAATTACAGTTGCTGCTAATGTCTTGTTCACTTAACAGAATTGACGTTTTTAGTTTTTTTGGTAAAGAATCTTAGCCTGTTAATCCAGGCTGTCCTTGAACTTGCAGTTCTCCTGTCTCAACCCCCTGAGTTCTAGGATTCTAGGTTTGTACGACTACACTCAGTTTCCTGACTTACTTTCAAAGTATACTAAATGGCCAGACATGATAGTGCATGTCCTTACTATCAGCACTCAGGAAGCACATGAGGGTAGATGTGCTCTATGAGTTTGAGGCCAGCCTGGAGCTACAGAGTGAGACCCTGTTGCAAAAAAAAAAAAAAAAAAAAAAAAAAAAAAAAACACCAAATAATTCTTAATCTCAGGCTTTAGTCACCTGATTGAGCTCAACACTCAATTGAACATTAGTACTATGGTGTGCTTCTCATTTCTTACCCATCACTCCCAAGAGCTGCTGAACCTTTAATCAGTGTATCTCCATGTGGCTGTGGCTTACCAGCAAGGTTCTAGCACGTCTGTCTCCTGCAGGCAGCCACATGGCTTCTCTTTGACTCTGCATACTTCTCTATATATATCTCTTCCAGCCTGGCTATATTCTGTTAAGCCATTGACCAACAGCAGCTTTATTCATTAACCAATAAAAGCAACACATACAGAAGGACTTCCCACACCAACAGCATACTAAGTGAGAAGAAAATATTTGTGAGATTCTGTTCTATAATTCTCTCTCTTGATAGCAGATTGTTTATGCCTGGCTGAATCAGAAACAGTAAATAAAGAAAGAGCAAACAGTTATAAAAGTCCCCGTACACAGGACCTCACTGCCAAGCTTCGGAAAGCTGTTGAGAAAGGGGATGAAGATACCTTTTCTGATCTTATCTGGAATAATCCCCGATATCTAATTGGTTCTGGGGACAACCCAACCATTGTACAAGTAAGTATGCCTTCAGCATCATTACCAGTCACTGTATTCTTGACCAGTGGCCCTGTACTTTAATGAACATGAAGTTCAATGTTTTGTGTTTTTTTTTTTATTTTATTGATATTTATTGAGCTCTACATTTTTCTCTGCTCCCCTCCCTGCCTCTCCCCTTCCCCCTTCAATCCTCCCCCAAGGTCCCCATGCTCCCAATTAACTCAGGAGATCTTGTCTTTTTCTACTTTCTGCTTCCCATGTAGATTAGATCTATGTAAGTCTTTCTTAGTGTCCGCATTGTTGTCTAAGTTCTCTGGGATTGTGGTTTGCAGGCTGGCTTTCTTTGCTTTATGTTAAAAAAAAAAACCACCTGAGTGAGTACATGTGATAATTGTCTTTCTGTGTCTGGGTTACCTCACTCAAAGTAATGTTTTCTAACTCTATCCATTTTCCTGCAAAATTCAAGCTGTCGTGATTTTTTTCTGCTGTGTGGTACTCCATTGTGTAAATGTACCACATTTTTTTTTTTAAAACCATTCTTCTATCGAGGGGCATTTAGGTTGTCTCCAGGTTCTGGCTATGACAAACAAAGCTATGAACATAGTTGAGCACATGTCCTTGGGGCACGATTGAGCGTCCTTTGGATATATATACCCAAAAGTGGTATTACTGGGTCTTGAGGAAGGTTGTTTTCTAATTTTCTGAGAAATCGCCACACTGACATCCAAAGGGATTGTACCAGCTTACATTTCCACCAACAATGCAGGACTGTTCCCTTTTCCCCACCACCCACCACCTCTCCAGCATAAGTTGTCATCAGTGTTTTTGATCTTGGCCATTCTTACAGGTGTAAGATGGAATCTCAGAGTTGTTTTGATTTGCATTTCTCTGATGACTAAGGATGCTGAACATTTCTGTAAGTGTCTTTCAGCCATTTTAGATTCCTCTGTTCAGAGTTCTCTCTTTAGGTCTGTACTCCATTTTTTTTTTTATTGGATTATGTGTTCTTTTGGTGTCCAATTTCTTGAGTTCTTTATATATTTTGGAGATTAGACCTCTGTCTGATGTGGGGTTGGTGAAGATTTTTTCCCATTCTGTAGGCTGTCATTTTGTCTTGTTGACCATGTCCTTTGCTTTAAAGAAGCTTTTCAGTTTCAGGAGGTCCCATTTATTAATTTATTTGTTTCTCTCAGTGTCTGTGCTTCTGGGGTTCTATTTAGGAAGTGGTTCCTTGTGCCAATGCATTCAAGTGTACTTCCCACTTTCTCTTCTATAAGGTTCAGTGTGGCTGGCTTTATGTTGAGGTCTTTGATCCATTTGGACTTGAGTTTTGTGCACGGTGATAGATATGGGTCTATTTTCATTTTTCTACATGTTGATATCCAGTCATGCCAGCACCACTTGTTAAATATGCTTTCTTTTTTCCATTTGATATTTTTTGCTTCTTTATCAAAGATCAGGTGTTCGAAGATGTGTGGATTAATATCTAGGTCTTCTATTTGGTTCCATTGGTCCTCCTGTCTGTTCTTATGCCAATACCAGGCTGTTTTTAGTATTGTGGCTCTGTAGTAGAGTTTGAAGTCAGGGATAGTGATTCCTCTAGAAGTTCTTTTTATTGCACAGGATTGTTTTGGCTATCCTGGGTTTTTTGCTTTTCCAAATGAAAGTGAGTACCGTTCTTTCAAGGTCTTTGAAGAATTTTGCTGGGATTTTGATGGACATTGTGTTGAAGAAGTTAAATGTTTTAACAAACACAAAGCTCATCTTTTTTTTTTTTTTTTTAGGAGGGATGTAGGTACAATATCATGCACGTTGCTGCCAAAGAGAATCAGGCTTCTGTGTGCCAGATGACACTAGAGACTCTGGAGAACCCTGAGTTTATGCGTCTGATGTACCCAGATGATAACATGGACATGCTACAGGAGCGCATCCTCTACATTGTCGACCTTTATCTTAATACTCCTGACAAAGTGGTGAGTATTCCTCATTAGTCTGTCTGCTGGAGGGTTAGGTTCCTTATATGTGGGAGGATTTCTTTTCTATACTACGTCAATGTAATAATACGCAAATGCTTATTGACTTAGATAGGAAGATAGTTATGGAGGTGTTACACAAGAAAAATTTTCATAGGGAGATGCAACACACATGTTGGGAACTCCAGATAGGGAACTCATAACAGACCAAAGTACAGATTCCACCATGAACCGTGAGTTTTATTGGGGTTACTTACAGGAATATAGGTTAAAGGGTTGCTTACAGGAGCAGAAATGACTCAAAGACAGTTGCATCACCAAGGACCACCCTAACATGACTGACAGCTCACAGAGCTGGGAACCTGGAATATACTACACAGCCTACAGGCAGCTCAATATGTTAGAAGAGTGTCCTTCCCAGGTACCTTTGTTAATCTAAACCTCTTCCAGGCAGTTCTGTTGGTTTCTGTTTTTTCCAGGCAGCTGGTCTGTCTGAATTTTCTGTTGCTGTGAAGAGACACCATGACCATGGCAACTCTTATAAAGGGAAGCATTTAATTGGGGGTTGGTTTCAGTTTAGAGGTTTAGTCCATTGTCATCATGGCAGGAAACATGGTAGCATACAGGCGTACTGGTGCTGGAGAGTATCCAGATCTATAGGCAGAAGGAAGAAAAGGAGACACTAGACCTGGTTTGAGCACTTTAAAATCCCAGTGACACATTTCCTCCAACAAGGCCACACTTCCTAGTAATAGTGCCACTCCCTCCAACCAAGTATTCAAATCTATGAGTCAATGGGAGCCATTCCTATTCAAACCACTACATTCCACTCCCTGGCCCCCCATAGGCTTATAGCTGTAACAGCGCAAAAATTCATTGACTCCAACTTAAAAAGTCCCACAGCCTATAACAGTCTTAACATTGTTTAAAACTCCAAAGTTCTAAGTCCTTTTGGAAACTCAGGGCAATCACTTAACTGTAAAATAAAAAACAAAAAGCAGATCACATGCTTCCAACATACAATGGCACAGAATATACATTACCATTCCAAAAGGGAGGAAAGGGAGCATAGTGAGGAAATACTGGGCTGAAACAAGACCAAAAACCAGCAGAGCAAACTCCAAATTCTTCATCTCAATGTCTGACGTCAAAGTGCTCCTCAGATGTCCAGCTCTATTCAGCTTTGTTGATTGTGATACACTTTTCTTTTTGGGCTGGTCATACCTGGGCTGCAGCTGTCCTTGACAGATATACCACAGCTCTGGCATCTCCAACATTGGGGTCTCCAAGGCAATCCAGACTTGATCTTCAAAGCTTCGTGCAGTGACCTCTCTGGGTCTTCATGCTGTGACACCCCTGGCATGTGCCTGGCCTCAGCAGCTTATGCATGCAGGGAGATTCCACAACTCCTTTTTTATGTCCTTGACTCTAATGCCAGAACCACGTGGCCAAAGCTGCCAGGTTCTTCTGCTTGCTAGAACTGAAACATGGCTCCCTCGTTCATGTACATTTTCACCAGTTTTCTGGTTTTGATGGTTTCCTTCTCTGCCTATGGTTGGCTGTTCTGGAACTCACTCTGTAGACCAGGGTGGCCTCAAACTCAAAGCTCCATCTGCCTCTACCTCCTGAGTAGAGGAGAATTAAATCAAAGTTTTTCTTTAATTCTTTTTCACAGGTTGGAAGCCTAGATGGGTGGAGTCTTTCTGTGAAGTCACTACTCTAGAGCTTTAGTCCATTTAGGTTCAAACTTTTCTTTAAACATTTTATCTCCTTGTGTACTGGACTTAGCTCTTTTACACTTCTTGGTGCTCTCTTTTCTCCTCAAACTGTATATTTTGTAGTTTTCCTTGATTAATTTATTCCTTTTCATTATAGAGAGTCACCACTAATAACAGAGTCAACTAGGTTCCCGACATTCTTCTCTGCCAATGTCATTAATCCAAACAAAGCAACCATGTTTTTGCCAAAATATCACAAGAATGGTCTCTGGGCCATATATTAATATTCTTCCCCTCTGAAACTTCTTGAGCTGAACCCCCATAATTAAATCACCCTCAGAAACATTATCTTCCGTAGTCCAGCAAGGATGGCCCATTTAAGTTTAAAGGGTCCAAACAAAGCATGTTCAGGGTGATGATGATTGATACATGCCTTTAATCCCAGGACTTGGGAGGTGGAGGCAGAAGAATCTCTTGCATTCAGGGCCAGTCTGGTCTACAGAGTACGTGCTCTAAAAGCCAGGGTTACACAGAGAAATACTGGTGTCTTCAAGTGGTAGGGTCAGGCCTTTCACAGCAATACCCCAGTCCCTGGTACCGACTTCTGTCTTAGTATTCTGCTGCTATGAAGAGACACCATGATGATGGCAGTGCTTATAAAAGAGAGTAATTGGTGCTTGCTTCCAGTTCACAGGTTTAGTCCATTGTCATAACAGGGAACATGGCAACTTGCAGGTAGTGGTGCTAGAAAAGTAGCTTGAGAGTTCTACCTCTCCATCCACAAGCGGCAGGATGAGAGAGAGTCTGTCAGCCTGCCAGTGGCTTCTGAAACCCCTAAATCCCACTCCTAGTGATAAACTTCCTCCAACATGTCCACACCTCCTAATAGTCCCTCTCCCTGGTGACAAAGCATTCAAATCTCTGCACCTGTGGGGGCCATTCTTATTCAAACTACCACATGGTCTGTCTCATAATTTTCTTTGTGCTCAGCTTCCTTCAGTCTGAGGGGTACTTTCAGCTTTTATTGTTTACTCTGGCAGGGAGGAGCCTAATGAATCTGGTCAGTTTCAGGGATTTCCTGAAGCTATTTTGAGTTCTTTACCTTCCTTTTAAAGAGCTTCCCTGTAGGGTGGAATGTTTCAATCTCATAGGAAACTTAAACCAGGGCAGGAGGATGGGGATGTAGCTCAATAGGTAGAGTGTGTGCCTAATTGTCAGCTAGTCCTAGTTAGGTCACCAGCAGCAAACTGGTGGTATTTGCATATGGGAGATGAAAGCAAGAGGAGTAGAAGTCTAAGGTCATCCTTGGCTATACAATTTAACACTTGTTTGTACTATATGAGACTGTATATTAAAACAAACCAACACATGGCTCAGCAGTTGAGAGCATTGGCTGTTCTTCCAGAGGACCTATGTTCAAGTCCCAGCATCTATATGACAGCTCACAAATACCTGTAACTCCAGTTCCAGGGGATCTGACTCCTTTGACTTCCTGAGTACCAGGAACACATGTTGTACACAGACATGCTTGCAGGCAAAACACCCACACACATAAAATAATTAAGATAACAACAACAAAGAAAACCAAGAAATTTGTGGTTATGAAAGTAACACTCATGAAGAGATTTCATAGTTAGAGAGTAAAAAACCTCTGGCTGCTCTCAGCCAGACTTATAGTCAGAATGTAGGTGGATAGAGTACTCTAGGAGATGCCTGGGTTCCTTCAAGAAAGGTGTCAACTAGGCTTTGACTAGAAAGAATGCCAAAAAGCATAGAAAGTACTAAAAGGTTTGTTGAGTGGTTAACTAGCATGTGTAAGGCTTTGTTTGATCCCTGGTACCACTTTAAAAAAAAAAAAAAAACCTAGTGAGATGGCTCAACAGGGAAAGAAGCTTGTGCCTACAGACCAACAACCTTAGTTTCATCCCTGAGACCTGTATGGTAAAAGAAAAGAATTCCTACAAGTGGCCCACTATGCTCCATTAAGCACCTGCCCACACAGTGTATGTTTTATTAAATAAATAAACAAAATTTTAAAATAAAGATTTTTTTTGAAAACTTCAAAGGCATGGCTTTTAGTTGTGTAGGTTTTCAGTAAGGGTTTGAGACACCGGAATTTATTTATATGAAGGAGAATGCAATGAGAACTTAGAACCAAGAACTCCAAATCTGGGAGTTTAGGAAACTGTGGGAAAGGATAAAAGAAAGCACTAGAGAGGATGAGGCAGGAGAATTAATTGTAAGTTTGAGGCCAACCTGGTCTACAGATTGAGAAGAAAGGAGTAAAATTTTACAGAAAAATACAGTTATGACTATTGTGTGTGCATACATACACACAATGCTGGGTACAAAACCTAAGGTCTCAAATATGCTAAGCAAGCTCTCTAAAACTGAGTCCACAATTTTAGTTTCTTTCACAAGCTAGTAATTTATGGGAGTTTTTGTTGTTCTTATTTTGTTTTTATTTGAAAATTACAGTTTTTGTTTTGGTTTGGGTTTTTTGGTTTTGGTTTGGTTTGGTTTGGTTTGGGTTTTGGGTTTTTTGTTTGTTTGTTTGTTTGTTTGTTTTTTGGTTTTGGCAGGGTCTTATGTATCCAGGCTGGCTGCAAACTTACTATGTAGCAAAGAATGACTTTCAATGCCTGATTCTTCTGCCTTCACTTGTCAAATGTTGTCATATAGGTCTGAGGCGTTATAATTTTTTTGTTAAAATTCTTTTTTATTGCCAGCTATGGTTGCTCCTACCTGTTGGTTGGTTGGTTGGTTGGTTGGTTGGTTGGTTGGTTTGTTTGAGACAGGGTTTCTGTATGTAGCTTTGGAGCCTGTCCTGAAACTTGCTCTGTAGACCAGGCTGGCCTCACAGATGTGCCTGCCTCTGCCTCCCAAGTGCTGGGATTAAAGGCGTGTGTGACACCATTGCTCAGCAGTTGTTCATACCTTTAATTCCAGCACTCAGGTGGCAGAGGTAGGCAGGATCTGAGTTAGAGGGTCAGTGTGGACTAAATAGGGAGTTCTAGGGTAGCTAGGGCTACATGGTAAGACCCTGGCTCAAAATAAATTTTTAATTATGTATTTTTTATTTAGTGGTAGGGAAAGGGTTTTTGGCATGTTGACGTCACAGGACGCAGTTCTCTTTCTCCACCTAGGGAATGAAGTCAGGTTGTCAGGCTTGATGGCCGGCCTAGTGATTTTGTTTTAAATCAGTGGTTCTCAACTAGTGGGTCTTAGCCTCTTTGAGGATCAGACAACCCTTTCACAAGAGTTACCTAAAACTTTTGGAAAACACAAATATTTGCATTATGATTTATAACAGTAGCAAAAGTACAGTTAGGCAGTAGAAACAAAAATAATGTTATGGTTGGGGTCACCACAACATGAAGAATTGCATTAAAGGGTTGCAGCTTATGAAGGGTAAGAACCACTTTTTAAAATAAATACCTATTTTCACTGTGGAACAACCATGTTAATAATTTGAATAAGCAATTGTGCTTCTTCTATTCCTTTCCTAGGGCTTTGATACACCATTGCATTTTGCTTGTAAATTTGGGAATGTGGATGTAGTCAATGTGCTTTCTTCACACCCTTTGATTGTGAAAGATTCAAAGAATAAATATGGTAAAACACCCGAAGACGTAAGTAACTTTTAAATTACTGTCTTGTATTATAAATTAAAATATATAAATTTGCATTCTGTGACAGTAGCTAGTGAAGTCATAAGTAACTAAGTTGTGTTTGCCTGCTTGCTGCTGAGACTGATGTGCTCTGTGAAAGAGTGTGAATGTGTATCTGTACAGTCAGGAAGGTGATGGTAGTAGTGACCACGATAGTAATGAATGGTGGCTATCGTGGTAGCAGTGATGGTGATTATAATGCTGAGAACAGCTAGCAGCTGAGAGCAACTTATTGTATAACCCACGTACATACTGTTGCATTCATGCCTAATGAAGGAAGCCTTTTTGCATTCCTTAGCAAACAGAACAAAATGCGCTATATTGCATCACAGGTCTGTGATACAAAGACAGATCTGACTCTGATAAGAACTGAAATGCTAATTTAAGAATCAGGCATTATATGCTGCTGACTGACCTAGATCTACTTTCAGAAGTAAAACCTACATGATACTTGTAGTAGGAGTATCTTCTGTAGACTCAGGCCCCTTAGCTATTACTACATTTAGTAACACTCACATAACCCAATTGGTAGAAAACTTTCCTGACATCCATAAGGCCCTGGTATTAAGGAATAGAAGGGAGAATGAAAATAATAAATAAAATTTTACTACATAAAAATATAGTTTTAGCTGGAGAGATGGCTCAGAGGTTAAGAGCACTGACCGCTCTTCCAGAAGTCCTGAGTTCAATTCCCAGCAACCACATGGTGGCTCACAGCCATCTATAATGAGATCTGGTGCCCTCTTCTGGCATGCAAGCATACATGGAAGGAATGTTGTATACATAATAAAAGTATAGTTTTATCTGTGTTTTATAAAATGATTTCTGATAACCAGCCTAAAACTTATGACTATTGTGTGTGTGTGTGTGTGTGTGTGTGTGTGTGTGTGTGTGTGTGTGTGTATGCAATATTGAAACAGCACCTAGGTTCTCAAATACGCTAGGCAAGCCTTTATAACCGAGCCCACAGTTTTAGTTCTTTCATAAGGTGGTAGTTCATGGGGTTTCTGTTGTTGTTATTTTGTTTTTATTTGAAAGTAATTGCTTTTCAGTTCTTTCTAACATTATTGTTGTAATTACCAAGAGGTTCAGAAAGTTGATTCTTTCAGACTGTAAAACTCCAGCTGAGAAATTGTCAGTTTGCCCATGTGTTTATATTTGGTATTATACTTTTATTATACTTGATATTATACTTTTAAGTTTTATTTTCCTTGCAGAAAATGTAAAGTTGTATGAAGAAAAAAAATAAATGAAGTTCACCATATTGCTGGAGTCTGTTTTCTTGCCTGGCTCCAATCCAATGGGCTTTTACAGTGATCAAATAGAATAGGCTGTGCTTTTGAATGCAGGGTTTCTTTTTCTTTTTCTTTTTTTTCTCAGTAGCTATGGGGCCAGTCCTGGAACTCACTCTGTATTTGTAGACAAGGTTGGCCTTGAATTTAGAGATCCGCCTACCTCTGCCTCCCAAGTTCTGGGATTGAAGGCATGTGCCACCACAGCCTGGCTTCCTTTTCTTCCTTCCTTCCTTCCTTCCTTTCTTTCTTTCTTTCTTTCTTTCTTTCTTTCTTTCTTTCTTTCTTTCTTTCTTATTTTTATTTTTTTGTTATTGTTGTTGTTTGTTTATTTATATGTGTGGGGGTGTTTTGCCAGCATATATATCTATACCAAATGCATGCCTTGTGCATGTGGAGGCCCGGAGAGGGTGTCAGATCCCCTGAGACTAGAGTTATAGACAGTTGTAAACTGCCACATTGGTGCTGGAAATTGAACCCAAGTTCTCTGAAGGAGCATTCAGTAACCACTGAGCCCTCTAGCCCAAGTTTTTTGTGTATGAGTTTTGTGAAATTTTTAGCATTAAGATAATTCTAGGGCTGGAGAGATAGCTCAGTGGTTAAGAACACTTACTGCTCTTGCAGAAGACTGAACTTCTCTATTTCCAGCACCCAGGTTGAATGATTCATAGCTACCTGCAACTCTAACTCCAAGGGAACCAACACCCTTTGTGACCTCTGGGGCATCTGCACTTACCTCATACATACCCTACATATACACATAGTAAATAATAAAAAGTTTAAAGATATTATCCTATTTTACTGGCTTTAAACTTTTAAAAGATTTATTTGATAGGAAATATAGTACTATTTAGAATGTTCATTTTGTCTGTTTTGTTTAAATAGGTAATTTGTGAAAGAAGCAAAAACAAATCTGTAGAACTGAAAGAAAGGATTAGAGAATATTTAATGGGTGAGTTGTGAACTCAGTACCTGGCATGGAAAACCCTTTTCAAGAGATCCCTGGATAAGAGTGTGAGTGAACGTGGGGCAGTACAGAAGAGGTTTGTCTGCTTTCCCAAGTTCTGAAAAAATGCTGTGAACTCCCCTCAGAGCCTTTTTAAATTATCCTTTGTTTTCCCCCTGAATACTGTAACTCCTTGTCTGATTTCATACTGCATGTTCTTGTTCTAATTTTAGGCTCTTTTTTTACTTGATTGCTGTTCAAGGACTCATCCCATCCATGGAGCAGGTTTCTCTGATCACTTTTCACTAGAGAGGGCTAAAGCCTCCTTGTTTTTCACTAGAGAGGGCTAAAGCTCCTTGTTTGGTTATTTGGCTTTTGTTTTTAGTTGGTTTCTGAAGTGTATTTTGGGTCTGCCTCACTCCTCTGCCCCACTGAGGCTGTCCAGCTTAGCTCAGCCTTTCAAAACTGAGACCCCTTCAGGCCATTATCCTGCTGGATTGTGGAGGTACAATATTCATTCATATTTATTCTGTATCTCTTTCTCTTCTCCTCTCTCCCTTCTCCCCTCTTCCACTTCCATTCCTCTCTCCTAATAGTTGTGGGGTATCTACCAGAGAAAACTACTCAGACACAGGTTTAAGCCAACAGAAAGTCTTTACTATCTGGACAGCAACGTCACTGATTATTCAGGATCCTAGTATAGCCCCAAACCTTTTTCAGGGTGAGCTTAATTTAAGCACACACTAAAAAAATATCCTTGGTTGTCATTCTTCAGTTAGCAAGTACAGTTAGCCAGATGCAGAACTACAGAAACCAAAAGGCAAGGTTGGTATATTTAGAGACCTTCCCAGAACTATAAACTTGGATGAATTAGTCTTTGTTTTCATTTTGGCAGGTGATGCTAGGTGCTGAGTTTTATGACCTGAATGGTACTTCCATCAGTTGTACTAATTCTGGGAGCCCGCTACACTTCATTCCTTTCTTTTGGTCAGGAGCTCCTATTGTGGCCTCTGTGCTTCCTGTCTGTGTGTTTCCACTATAGGGAAATGTTAGTTTCAGGAGGGACTGTCCTACTGTGTTTTTCAGAAGATGGTGTACCTTTCCTTCTTTCTCTTTACCCAGTTTGTTGTTTCTGATCACTGAGTAAAATGTAACTCTCTAGCCTCTGTTTTCCCCCCCCTTTTTTTTCCTTCTTAGGTGTATATAACCATGGTTAAGGCTTGGAACAATGTCTCTGGGTATTTTCTCAGGTCAGAGTTTGTGTAGCCTATGTGTCTGTGACATTTTGTAGAAACAGGTACTAACTCCCAATCTAAGATTATCTGAACTTTTAATTGTACTCTAATCTCTTCCTTTGTGGTGGAGGTGGCAAAGATGTCTCTTGGGCTATCTGGCATTTGTTGGAGGCTACAGTTGTGTTACAGAACACAATTAAACTTCCAGAAATACCTTAAAATGTAATTAGTTACACTTTGTAGCAGGACTTTTATTGTTCGTGATCATATAACTTGATCACTGCTAAGATCTGGTTGCCTAGCTTTTTTTCTGGGGTAAGCATGGTATTTCTGCATTTATGTTTCTTTTTGTTACTCAGTCTTGTGACATTTTGCACACCTTTCTTGTTTTCTTCTGAGGGTCCTTAAAGCCCAGACAAGAGCTTCAGTGGTTGTCCTGTGGTGGCTTTCACATTCTAGACTTAATGATCAAGGAGCATGCTGCAAGACTAACTACAAGGAAGACACCCACACTTGGATAAATAGAGGGAAAGAATATACATCTTAAGGAAATGAATAGGATAAAAAAGCCAGATAAGACCACCAAAGGCATGAATACAGTTTTGTTGATGCGGTGTTGTTTTTTTCTCTAAAGTGCTGGGCACTGAACTCTGGGCCTCAAGCTACCTTTGGTCTACCCACAGCCCTCTACAGGCAAGCTTTAATATCTTTCAGTGATAGGGTATATTCCAGGAACATTTTAGTATACAAAGTCCTAGATTCCATCCTCAGCGTGTGCACAGACACACATGCACACACAATGCACACGGGAGGGGGGGGGGGAGCACAAAATATTTAAGGATTTGGATATTTAAAACATAAGTCATATTTTATGAGTGAGTAGTTTCTACATGAATTTTGGTGTGTACTTTCCAAAAGACAACTATTATTTCAAAATTCACAAAATGGGGAGGGGATAGAAATCTGTCATTTAAAAAAAATCTTACAAGTATGTGGTATCAGTCACAAATTAAAATATTAAAATGTTAAATACATTGATTTTGTTTTGAGACAGGGTCACACTATAAAATCCTGGCTGTCCTGGAACTCATTATATATATAGATCAGGCTAATCTCACACTCACAGAGATCAGCCTCCAGACTGCTGAGATTAAAGACCTGTGTCACCATGCCCAGCCATTTCCCTGTTTTGAAAAATATGAGTGTTTTTGAAAAACATGAGTGTTTTGTGTGCATATATGTATGTGCATTACCAGTTGCCTGGTGCCCACAGAGAGGGGTGTTGGATTCAGTGCAGCTGGAGTTAAGACAGTTGTGAGTCTTCATCTAGATACTGGGAACCAAAGCACTAAATTCTTAACCGCTGAACTCTCTTCACCACCCACTTTGGTTTTTGAGATAGAATCTCATGTAGCCCAACCTGGTCTCAAATTCACAAAACTCAGGATGACCTTGATTTCTGATCCTTTTCCCTTGGCCTCCCAAGAACTGGGATTGTAGGCATAAACCATCACACCCAGTTTTAGGTAATGTTTGGGATTAAACCTGAGGGCTCTTGTATGCTAGGCAAGTAAGAATTGTTAAAGACGTATTTTAATGCTGTGGTTTTTAGTATGCTCTATGTTAACATTCTTTTAAGTAAAAAAATAAAGATATAAAAGCTATTAAGCACTTGAAATAAAAAAATTCCCAGGTTATTGTGAGCAGCATGACAGGCTGATATTCCAGCACACCTCTTACCTCCTTCACACAAGAAGAAACCGAGTCAGGGAAGAAAGAAGTATGACCTCTGTGTACCAAGCTCCTTCTTTGTCCCAATCAGACTCCTGAATTAGATGTGTCTGTTGCTTGTCCCTTCCTTAGGTGTTGCTTGCCCTGTCTCTCCTTACTTTGTTGTTGTTGTTTGTTTCATTTGTATTCAGTGTGCATCATGACAGAAATTCAGTGATATATTTTATATTATAGATGAATATAAAGAAAAGGTTTTTTGTGGTAAGACACATGATAAAGGCAGGAGAAAGGTAGTTTGACTCCCAAAGTTTTAGCACAAAGTAGGGTTGTCTAGAATAGTAGCAGATTGGATAATTTTTTTTAACAGATCAGCTCTTTTTTTAAATATTTATTTATTTATTTATTTATTTATTATGTTTACAATATTCTGTCTGTGTGTATGCCTTCAGGCCAGAAGAGGGCACCAGACCCCATTACAGATGGTTGTGAGCCACCATATGGTTGCTGGGAATTGAACTCAGGACCCTTGGAAGAGCAGGCAGTGCTCTTAACCTCTGAGCCATCTCTCCAGCCCCCAGATTGAATAATTTTTAAAAAATTACATGATGCCTTCTAGATTTGACGTTTTGACAAAATAGCATTGGTAAACCTTTGAACAAAACGGGAAATTGAAAATTGACTAGAGATGATATGGGATAGGTCTGAATATTATTCACCTATTTGTTTGCTCATAGTTCTTTTTACAAACATACTCATGCAGATAGAAGAACTTGAATACCAAAAGCATGCATCTTCACCAGTAATCTCAAAGCTTTGCAAAGTGTATCATCATCTCCATTGTGCAAACAAGGCTCAAGGGAAAAAACAAAAAGTAAAAACCTGTTTTAGTAGAGAATGGAGGGAGGCTAAGTAGTTGCTGGCAAAAAGAACTGGTCTTGGCACTCAAAACCTATATTATTACCTGGTCCCTTCTGTGAATTGTTTTCCTTGCTGTTCCCCCAAACCCTCAGTCATATCAAAACCAGGTAAGTAGAAGTTTGTGGCTGACATTTCCTTCTCAGGTCACTACTATGTGCCACTTCTGAGAGCAGAAGACACTTCTTCTCCTGTCATTGGTGAGCTGTGGTCCTCAGACCAGAAAGCTGAAACCTCTAATGCTGACCACTATAGAAGTAGCCCCAGAGATCCTGTGATGACACTGAGAGCTTTCGTGGGGCCTCTCAGTCCATCCAAGGTGAGTAATCAGGGAAGGAAGTTTCAGGAGCTATTCTAGCTACATTTTAGGGTTTGGTGCTCTAGCCTGTTGTTTTGTTTTGGTCTTGGAGCCAACTCATGAAAATCTAAGGTCATCCTTATCTGAGACAACCTCTGATAAAGTGGTAATGAGGATTTAAGAGTGTTTTTTGTTGTTGATGTAGCCAGGGAAGGTATATTGGAAGCCCAGACCTACCAGCATAATAGTGTTTTTCTGGGCAAGCCTCATTTTTCCCTTACCAGTCTATTGTGACTTCACAGTTGCAAATTCAAATTCTAAGATGAGCTTCCTACACTTGGAACTCCTACCCCTCTCTCCATGTTCCTGAGTTTCTGTCATATACCTGTCTTTCTTTGAGGCCATAGCCAGTTGAGTTCCTGGCATGAGATGGTGAGGAAGTTTATAATGATGGAGTTTCTGGGTCACAGATTATACATGCTTTTATGCCAGATTTACAATTGATGACTTTCTCCAGAAAATATCTCACTGACATGCATAAACTATTATTTAAAATTCTATGGTGGTACAGGCTAATCCCAGCTTCATGGGAGGCTGAGGCAGGAATATCACAATTTGAAAACCAGCCTGTGTTATAATATATAGTGAGACCTTGTCACAAAACATTCTAAATAATTTTCAAGAATGGAAACCTTTTTAAAATGATGTTAGATAGTTAGGATTATAGCTTCATTATATGCCTTGTTAGCATAGTAGGTGATGTGTCAATCTCATAAATGAGCTACATTAAACATAAAATTCCAGTAAGGATTACTCATGAGAAATTGATGTCAGCTTCTCTTTTATATGTAGGGGGAAATGAAATGTGTACCAGTGAGGTGGCAGGTAGACTGTTGGAGCCCATTCCAGCAGGAATCAGCAGGGGGTACCTGGGAAGGGGCACAAGAATAAGGAAATGGCAGATCGAGAGAAACAAAGAAACACAGGATAGACCAGGAGGACTGAAGGTGAATACCAACCAGCCCAAGTTTATTTCAGAATTCACTTTTATACAGATTAAAGGCAGAACAAAGAGCAGTATAGTCAGCTAACCGCCTCTCTGCACTGTCCTTGGGAGGAAGTGTGAGCAGGTGCATTATCTGTCACAAGAATTCAGATAGCAGCAAGCACCTACTAATTCTAACTAGATGTGCAATACACCAGCCCAAATCTTAATAATAATGTGTTCTTTCATCTGAGCAAAAATGCTCTTATGGAGTTAATCAGAACTTTCTTACAGCCCTCAAATATGCAGGCAGAGCAGGCAAGCTGGAACTCAATGGCTTATAAGTCAGAATTAACTCCAAAAGGAAACTGAGTCACACGTGGGCTACCACAGTAGATAATACCTGTTGTTTTTAGGATGAGGCCTCACACTTAGGCCATCCTAGACCAGATCTGACCCTCAACATGGGCCAGTACAGAAGGCACCTCTCCCTTGCATCACTTTTCCTGAAGAGATGTAAACAAACATCTACCTAGGAGAAGTCACATAGCCAATCCCACCTTCCCCTGATCCCATGAGGTCATGCTTGCTCCTGGCTATATGGTAGAAATGACTGCAGAATCTGTAAAGTGGTAGAAGGCCATTGAGTCTGTGGTGTTGGTTCAGTCTCAGGTGAGCTACAGGAAGGAAGCAAAGCCTGTCTTGCCACTTTTTTTTCTAGGCAGAAGATTTTCGAAAGCTCTGGAAAACTCCACCTCGAAAGAAAGCAGGCTTCTTCCACAACATCAGAAAGTCTGACCCAGAACGAGGCATTGAGAGAGTGGGAAGGTATTCACAGAACCATGACAGACAAGCTGAGCAAAGTGTGCTATGTGGTGTAGATAGATGATAGGAAAATATTAACTGAATACTAAAATGTAATAGTTCCCAAGAGGATTTACTGGGAGCTGATAGAGCCTTTATTTATACCCTGTGCCAGTTTGACCCTGCAACAGACTCTGCCAAAACAAGGATATGTATTAGGATTTATGTGTGACTTTTTTGCTGTGAAGTTGGTGTGAGTGTTCATTGGGCTTCCACGAGCAAGAGTCACTTGATATATATAGAGTAACTCTTCAAAGGACACTGCAGGATCTTACCAATAGGGGAGCACTAGGAAATGTCCCAAGTTTAGGGAAAAGTAAGATTCCTAAAATTAGTGTTTTGGCACTTCAAAGATTAAGTGCTATTTTCTGTGTACTTTGTTTTTGTTTTTCTGTTTTCTCAACTGGTTAATTGTGTTTTATTTCTTACAGGGAGCTAGCTCATGAGCTGGGGTATCCCTGGGTTGAATACTGGGAATTTTTGGGATGTTTTGTTGATCTGTCTTCCCAGGAAGGCTTGCAAAGACTAGAAGAATACCTTATCCGGCAGGAAATAAGCAAAAAGGCTCAACAAGAAATAGGAGAAAATAAAAGCTGCCTTCAGGACGGAGCCTCAGTTTTTGGTAAGCAAGTACAGGTTTGCGGTGTCTGTGGGTTTTCCTTCTTTTTTTAACCTGCTTTTACTGTAAAACATTTAAAAAACAAAAACAAAAAACAGGTCTTTTCAGCCTGGCAATGGTGGCATACACCCTTAATCCCAGCACTCAGAAGGCAGAGGCAGGCAGTTATACATGGAGAAACCCTGTCTTTAAAAACCAAAACCAAATAAGCAAAAAAGGCATCACAGCAAGCTCTGTGTGTCTGAGCCACCCATATATGTGTATGTGTGTGTGTGTGTGTGTGTGTATATACATATATATATATATATATATATGAATATAAAGTACATAAAAATACAGAATCACAGCAAGCAAGGTGTGTATAAAGGTATAAGTGAAAAACATGACATCCTGTCAAACAGTCTGGTGCTTTTGGCTTTGTTTCCTGACCTAGATATACTTTATATTTGAATATAATATGTAATGTCAAAAAAAATTAAAAAAGACAAGAAAGATAGGCTCCAGAATACTGGGCACTGTATTTTGTCAGCCACTGGAGTCAGTAGAGCATGAGACTCTTAATCTCAGGATTGTGGGTTCAAGCCCACATTGGGTACCAGTTGTAGCACAAATAATAAAAACCCAGAGATAGATATTGAGGTTCAACCTGTAGATCCAAAAAAGAAAAGTAAAGCAGCCAGCCACTGACTCTACCTCCACCTTAGACCAACATGACTATCCTGCCTGCAGGAATCCTCTGACTGAAACTGAGAACTGTCTCTTCCCATTTTATATTTCTCTCTAGTGCTTGGATTAAAGGCATGCACCACTACTGCCCAGCTTCTATGGCTAACTAGTGTGGCTGTTGGGGTTAAAGGTGTGTGTCACCATTGCCTGGTCTGTATTGATGACCAGTGTGACTGTTTTACTCTCTGATCTTCAGGCAAGCATTATTTATTAAAACACAAGTGAGATATATAGAGTGCCCGTAGTACAAAGCAAGTTAATGGAATGCTTGGAAAAGGTTAAAACTGAGTACAAAAAAAAAAAAGTTAGATCAAAACTTGCCAACACCATTTAAAAGGGGAAAATTAGTCTGTTGGGCTTACCATGAGCAAAGCCATGTGTTCAGTCTCCAGCATGAGGAGGGAGGGAGGAGGGGGTAGATACTAAAGTTTTTAATACTGTAAAGAAAGGGATTGGTATGTAAAATGAGAAAAGATAGGGGTTTTTAATTAATTTTTAAAAAGTACAACTAATGAAGAAGGCACATAGCAAACTGGGTGGTGGCGGCACACACCTTTATCCCAGGACTCAGGAGGCAGAGGCAGGCAAATCTCTGCATTTGAGGCCAGCCAGGTCTGCAGAGCGAGTTCCAGGACAGCCAGTTTGCACAGAGAAACCCTGTCTTAAAAAAACAGAAAGAAAGAAAAACTCCTTAAAGTACACAAAGACATGATTATAAGTTCCTAGTGTGTAAAATATATCCAGACTCTGGACTGGCATTTCGCTTAGTCCAGTGTCTATTCAAGTGTTCAAGCACTTAAAATATTGGAAACCTCAACATAGCTTACTTCGCCCTACAGTTGAGGATTGGTTAAGGAAGTAGTTCTATCCTAAAGCAGAAAAATCATGCTTTTAAAAAGTATGTTTTTGCTGGGCGGTGGTGGCGCATACCTTTAATCCCAGCACTTGGAAGGCAGAAGTAGGCAGATCTCTGAATTCGGGGCCAGCCTGGTCTGCAAGAGCTAGCTAGTTCCGGGACAGCTACAGCTGTTAATACAGAGAAACCCTGTCTCAGAAAAAAAAAAAAAAAAAAAAGCATGTTTTAAAGAGTAGTGAATGATGTGAACAATCATAATTAGTGATATAAACAATGTGTGCAGTTAATGGGGAAAAAAGTATATCATTGATTTTGAGTATATTCACATAATCACATAATTTTTAAAATATTAAGATGACTATAGCAACATTGTTGCACCTCACTTGAAAGTTTTCCAGATGTTTTACAACTAGTGTATATATATATATACATATATATGTGCATATATATGTATATATATCAGAGACACTTTCATTATTTATCAGAAATAAAACTTAAGTATTAAAATGAATCAAAGTAAAGATAGTGAATTTTAGCAGAGTGTATTAGCATTTGAAAGGAGGAGAGGATCAAGGCAAACCTCAGCTACACAGTAAGTTTGAGGCCAGGCTGTCAGGCTGCATGAGACCCTGTCTCGAATAAATTTTACTGTGTGTGTTAGCTTATGTCTATACTCCTAGAATTTTGAAGGCAGGAGGCAGGAAGAGTACAATGAGCTGGAGGCCAGCCTAAGCCATACAAGAAGAGGCAATCCAGGAATAAAGTTGGGAGATCCTGCCTTAAAAAAGAAAACAAACCAAAAAAGTAAAATTTAAAAGTCAAATAGAAACTTCGTAATAACTAGACTTTTGAGTCCCCTAATAGAAGTTAAACAAATGTATTTTAAAGCTTTCTAAATTAAAATTGAACTATTAGATTATAAAGCATTTGCTTTGAAAATTAAATTTCCTGGAACGTTGTGGGGATGGAAGGAGAACATTATATAAACCATGTAAAAAGAAACAAGTTAGTGCCTTGAGATGACTTAGCAGACAGAGGTACTTGCCACAGAAGCCTGGTGACCCAGGTTCAATGTCTAGAACACACATAAAAGTGGAAGGAGAGAACTCCATAAAATGGTTTTGACTTCTAGTCTCATGCCACTGCATTGACACACATACACTGACAGCACACATATTATGTATATATACACACATGATAATAAGAAATGAATTTAAGAAGCAACCTTGAATATAGAGAATAGTTCTGGGGTGAAGGCTATGCAAGTGGGCTGTGGAAGAAACTGTACCAGGCTGGAATTCAGTGCCAGGATGTAGCTTCATGTTCCATGAGACTATAAGCAGTTAATGTCCAAAGAATCCCATGTATGTACCATAGTTACAGCAACTACAGTGTCTCAACTTTTGATATATTTCATTTGCAGAATAGACATGAAGCCATTTTTCATGGGTTTGTTCTACATAATATTTCAAGTCAGCTTGTGGGAAACTGGCCAGGGGCCCTTGTTTTAAAACCTAAGAAGGTTTTGAATTAGTCATTTCTTGCCCGAGCTGAAGGGTTTACATTGAGTGAAGACTCCTTCCAGTTCTATCCTGCACACTGATATGCTGCTTTGTTGCCCTCACAGGCAGTGGAAAGAAGTACAGCAATTCCATCTCCGTGGGAGCATTTCTGGATGGAGAGGATGATACTAGCTTGGATGAAATTAAAAATCAGCAAGATACAGCTCAAAGTCAGAATCAACCCACAACCAATAAATTCCAAAACTCTGAATGTGGTTCCCTTCCCTTGGGACAGGTGGACCCTAGAGAATCCTCAGTTGGATCTTGCCTCCTTAACAGCAGAAATGGGCTTTGTAATCCTTTGAATCACAGGACTGCAGATAGAAAGGGACTAGAGGCCACCAGTGGGGAAGAATCCCTTTTACTACCTGTTTCTGCTTTGACTCTAGAGTTTGATAAACTGAATTTGCAGAGTCTAGGAGATAGCCTTCTTGAGACACCAAATAAAAATAAGATTCTGACTTCAAGAAAGGATGCCGCAGAGAGTGACTCACTGGTACCCCCTCCTGCAATCATGAGACTTGAAAATAACCAAATCAGAACCAACAGTGAAGTGTCAAAGGCAATGGCTGAAATGTCTTTGGATCCCAACAGCCCCCAGGTTAGGGTTCAGGATGGTCTGGAACCTGTATTCTCATCTGCTATGGGAGATTCCACCTGGAGGCTCTTCCTTTCTGGGTAAGTTAAAGATGCTTGTAGCACTGTAATAAGTAAGTAGTTTCTGAATATTCCTCCAGGGTCATTCATATATAGTCACATATATATCTGAGCTGCTGGATCTTGGTTGCTCTCATAATTCAGTTGTATATGGACTATGCTGATTCAGTGTCAATAAGGGTGTGCCAACAGAATGATTTGACTCTGTCCTGTGTTTAAGACTCAAAACCATGTTAATAATGAAGGTACATGATACTACAATGCAAGATCTATCTGGTCTTGAGCCTTCACTATGGCTCTTACCTTGACCAGCCCTGGCCCTGCATACTAGTATTCATCCCTCCAGTTCAGGCTTTCTGAAACACAGGCAGGTTTGGTGACTAATGTGCTCAGCCCAGATTGGTTCTTTTTTTTTTCCATTTTATTTTGTGCATGTTTACATGCACATGATTGCTGGTGCCTGTGTAGGTCAAAAGAGGGTGTTAGATTCCCTGGAACCGAAAGTTACAGGCAGTTGTAAGCCTTCTAGCCTGGGCGCTGTGAGCTAAACTCCAGTCCTCTTTAAGACCAACAAGCACCCTTAGCTGCAGAGCCATCTCTCTAGCCTCTCCAGATTGGTTCCTAAGTTAAATATAGAATGATACCTTAAAAATCTTCAGGCTTTTTTATGCAGTGTTTCTCCTTTGTTTTTGTTGTTTTTTTTTTTTTTTTCAACTTCTCTTCTGTTCTGCATTCTAGAGAGGAGCCATCAAAACTAGATCGGGATGTTTTAGCAGCTCTTGAGTGTGCCTATATTGACCCTAGTCTGTACCCAGCTGTCCACAGATGGAAAAGCACCGTCCTGTGCTACTCACCCTCAGATAGACAAAGGTACTATCACAACATCAAAGTGTACAGACTGACAGGGTTATCATGTATGGGTGGCTTTTTCATAGTGACAAAGCTAAGCTGTGTGGCTCCCCAGTGTAAGCCTGGCTTGTATGTTTCACATATATGTCACAAAAGTCAGGTAGGTGGAAAAAAGTAGACAAGGCTTGCTCCTAGCAAACTGTACCAGGGGTGGCAGCATCTAGGATCTGTAGCTGGAGTATCATGGGTATTGTGTAGAAAATCTTCAGGCTTAAGATAAAGTACCTCCTCTCTGTAAGATGGGTATCATGCCTGTCTTTGTTCTGTTCTTAAATCTGTAGATATGCCTTTCTGTGGTAACAAGTCTCTTTTCGGTTTCTGTAGTTGGCCAAGTCCTGCACTGAAAGGGAAGATCACAACTGAGCTGCTGGATCTTGGTTGCTCTCATAGCTGCGGTTCAGGGCGAAGCAGTCCAGCTGGTAGCAGCTCCAGCAAGCCTGGTCACACCACCTCCTCCCCTGGCCTTCACAGCCCTGGGCGTTACAGTCCGGCACATGGGAGTCACTTCCAAAGGATGGCACACATGGCCCGACTTGCAGCTCTGTAGAGCCAGCCAATATGCTCACTCCTGGGGCTCATTTACTTGTTTTTAAAAAGAGGGGTAATATGTTTATTGGTAAAAATTCCATGACAAAAAAAATGTATTCTGAGTAACTTTTTAATCCTCTTTGAAGATACCAGAATGTTCGAATATACAATGTTACAAGTAAAATTAAAATTTCTGCTATTCTGAAAGAAATTAATGAAAGCAAACTCAGATCCACATTGTTTGAAAGTGTGGCTGTAGTAATGATGCAGACTTTTCAGGAGGACACTTCTGGTTTTGGAATAGAGCAAAGATACAAAAGCAGCTAATAGGCAAGTGAGGTGCTTGCGCTCTAATTGGGGCTGGCTACCTACAGTGTTAGCAGCAGGTCTGCAGTACCTGTATGCACACCCAGTTTCTGAGAAAGATTGTGTGTTGTCTCATTGTTAGGGTGGTATCAGCTTTCTGATATGCAATGGCAAAAACGTGTGTTTGTCACTTAATCCTAGTTGTCCCAACAGTGAGAAAGCAGGTGGCAGGGAAACAAAGGGTTCTTGACTATCTCATACTTCAGTAGCAGTGCTCAAAACATTGCTAGATTAAAAACTTTTCTTGTGGGGGTGAAAAAGTTAAAGCCATTGGGAGTCTTGTCAGTAATCATAGAAAACTTACCAGCAATAACTGAAAAAGCAATTTTTATTTCTCAGAACTTCAATATGCTTTTACTTAGTTGTCAGTGTAATGATAATTAAGTAATGTAGAAGTTACCTAGTCTTAATATTTTTCCTGAGACTTAATTGAGCATGATTATACAAGTAGATCTCATATTTTAGAATTCATTTAAAGAGCATTACACTACAGTTTAAAACTTGACATTTTTAAACTGTAAACTCGGTTCAGTTGCTTATGTTTACTTTCCTTGTCACTAGCCACAAGAGTGTAAAACCACCTTGCTGAAGTTAGTTCCTGGCTCTCTGGCACACCGGACTGCACACAGACAGTGCTCTGTAGACACTTGCTGTGTTTGATCCCAATCGAAAACTACACCACTGGTTTTGTCAACTTCAGTGCCTTTTATGAGTCATTTTTAATTGTCCTGAATTTAGATTTTGAGATTATACAATGCAACTAAATGGGTATTAAGATTCTTTTTTGTTCATAAAAGTTCTGGCTGGACTTAGTGGTACATGCCTTTAATCCCAGCACTCAGGAGGCAGACGCAGGTAGGTCTCTTGAGTTTTGAGGACAGCCAGGACTGCAGATAGAGATCTTACCTCAAAAAAAAAAAAAAAAAAAAAAAAACAATAATAATAATTCTGAGTTGAAATGTTTAGGATTTCTTAAAGCCTATTTTAATGTGACAAATGAGTCAGAAATACTACAATTGAGATTTAGGACTTTGGATTCAAAGTTTATTACATGAAAGGTTTTCATTCCCCTGTGTAAGCAACTCAATATAGTGACCTGAAAACATTACATTTCTAAAAGGATTATCTTTGTTCTCAAAAAGAAACAAAAATCCATACATTATATATCCAGCTATGATTTTATTTTCTTACCATTTTGTCCTGTTTTGTTGTTGTTGTTGGTCAATACTAAAATAAAAATTGAAGTACTAGCTTTGTGCTCACTTCACAGACTACAGTTTTACATATGTGTGGAGGTCAGAAGACAACTTTTGGAACTCAGATTTTACTTCCTGTAGGTTGCAGGGATCCAACTCAGGTCATTGGATGTAACAATTTTACTTGCTGAGCCATAAGCTTTAAGCCACCTTTGGATTGTTTTCCCACTAGTGTGTAGTTTGATACCTGTTAGTAACACCTGATAATTCTATATCATTAAACAGTTTTATCATTTTTACACAATGCTTTCAGAAAAAAATCACTTAATGGGCAGAATTCCTTTTGAGTAAAACTTTAAGCAGTATTTTCATGGGAAAGTACATTAGTCTGTGTATCACATTGATATTTGTGAAAGTGTCTTACTGTTGACTCAATGGCCTTGAACAAGTTGCTGGTTTTTGGTTTATTCTAACATTTGATTATGGGAGTGGGAAGTGGTAGGAAACTAATCTTTTTATTAAACAACCATTAGTTTGTAATGTGGGATGGAGTGTGTAAAGCATCTTTCCTGAAGTGGCATGGTATGGATGAACTTTGTGATAGAGACAGAGAAATCCCTAGTGTTCATTTCTAGAGAAGAGCAGAGTACAGTGTTGTTGAAAATTAGTGCTTGCTGCACTGTGGCAGGGACCAGTACCAGATGCTGATGATCTTTGCTGTTTTCAGAGGAAGTAGTTAGGACTTTGTCTTCCTGAGTTGGACCTTGCTCACTGAGCTATTGACACACACTTGTTATGTCAAGATCTAGTCATTTTCTATATTTTTATTCTAGTCATTTCAATATTTCTCATTTGTCTCATTGAAACGAAATGAAGTAAAACACAACAGTCAAGAAGAATCAGTGCCATTAGTGCACACCACTTGGCCAGTGTTTCAGAATCATTAACTGTCTGTCCCAAACCAGGGCATGTGGTCTCAGTATCGGCACCACAGAAGCATTTTCCATTACAGCTATTGGGCGTCTTGAGACTCCTAATACAGGGTTGGTGGGCACCCACTCCTGCCCAGCATTCATAGCATGTGTAGGCATAGACCATAAGGAAACTAAAAATTATAAAAAGAATTTCATATTTAAGAAAACAAGTTATTCCAAGAACTTACTGAGCTCTTAAACTGAGCCTAATGCTGCATTCTGATCATAACTTTACAAACTCTAGAAACTCAGTTCTGCATGGTTGGCTTCAAATTTAATAATTTTGGGGGTTGTGCTGTACTTCAATGTTTTCCTGAGACAAATGAGGAATAACAGTATAATTTTAAGGTCAGAAAATTAGATTTTGACATAGCATTGTGTGTATCAACAGCCCCAGCACACAAGGCCTGACTCGGGAGCATTTGGAATCTATTGGATCACTGGTATCATGACCAACCAACAAACTTCTGCAGGCCTTATTCTAGTTTCTTGTCCCTGCTTTTCAGTCATGTCATTCTCAGCTATCACTCAGCAGTGTGATTTTTTTTTTTCAGCAGGAGAACTGGGATCTGAAGGAACAGGGCAACTGACTAGGAGTCGTGCTGTCAGCTTGCAGGATCATTGCTGTTATAAGTGATCACTGTCTTTACAGATGACTGTCAGCCTCCAAGAAAGATGACATTATATATACAAGGGGCTGGCCTTACCTCATAGTTAAGGCTTGTTCCTAAAATACTACCAGTCCTTGAAGGTTATGGAGGCTGTGCCATGCGGGGATACTCGTAGTACACTGAACCCAAAGAAGTCATTATCTCCCTGTGAAATGCTTTTACATTCCCAGCAGGTCAAGTAGTAGCCTTGAGCTTTGTATTTACAAGTTGACAGCCTGGCATGCCTGTTCCAACTACTTCTACAAAGTGGAATATGGGTAGTCACGGTTACTTCCAAGTGACACCTCTCAGGCCTAGTGTTGAACAGGAAGCATTGTACCTTCTGTGGGAAGTAGTCCTTGAAGGTAGTCCTCCAAGCAGGATACCTGGGATCAGCACTGGGATAGAAGATACTGAGAAAGGGTTTCTAATTATACCATTTTTTAAACAAACAAACAAACAAACAACAAAGAAGTAAAATTTTATTACATACTTGTTTCCAAACAGGACAGAGAGATGGGTCAAATATTCCAACTCATTGTACTGATTACAGAAAATGCTCACAGCCACTTCATAGAAACTGTATAGGGATTTTTGGGGGACAGGTATGGTAGTATATATCTACAACCTCAACGCTCTAAAGACTGAGAAGGGTCTCAAGTTTGAGGCCAGCCTGGTAAACATTAAGATCCTGTCTCAAATATGCAAAAACAAAAAACACATACACACAAACCAGTTTCTTCTACATTATCAGACTATCTGGAGTAAACAAACACATCATTTCTAAATAACTTAACCTACAAGCCCAAAGGTTTACAGTAACCAGTAGCACTCTAGAATATTTTCTTTAAGACTTAGTTTTTCTACATAGCTCAGGCTAGCAAGAAACTCATGATCCTACCTTGGCCTCCGAAGTGCTAGAATTACAAGCACATACCACCTAAATTTTGTCAGTCCGGGCTATTTCACTGCCTCCAAAGAACCTCTTACAGGGCTGTCATGTATTTGCCATATCCAGACCACAGCCGTTTTGTAATGCCACTTCTTCCATGGCTTATAGTCTACCTTATAGGATGCCAGTCCCTTAGCCCTTCAAGATGCAATAGACACAGGATCTCTTAATTGAGCTGACAAGTGAGTTTACAAAGCAAGAACCCATGTGAGGAAAATATCTGATAAATATTTAAGCAACAAAAGTTCCTAGATTATAGGATATGAAACAACGAGTTGCAAACAACCACTATACTGCCTGACAGGTTTTCTGCCAGAGTTTATGGGTTGTTCAGTTGATCTGCTGTAATCACCTGATAAAACACAGCCAGGCCACTTCAGTCCTCATGATTATGTCTGCCTTCTGCCCGAGAAGGTTCCTGTACCTTGGAGAGCTGTGCTAGTGGTAGTGGTAAGGTAGGAAGCTTTCAGAAAGACCATCTAACCCATAAGTTACTTTCTGCAGCCCAGACCAGAAATGAGCACCCAAATGTGACATTCAGATATCCTCTTCCTGGAGACAACATGAAGCCACAGCACAATCTGGACAGGGAAGACAAGGAAGGGAAGGCTGCAGCCAGCCCACCAGCAGAGGAGGGTGCAGTCCTGCAGGCAGCCTCAGGACCGGGTAATCTTGTCTGGGGGCATGAACCCAGTGTCCCCAAGGGTCCTGAGTGCAACACGACCGTTGGGTCGGATCACCAGGTGGGTGATGCTCCCGTTGTTGAGGGACAGGCGGAGCCAACCTTCTGGGGGAAACTGCAGTGCTCTGGGGAGAGAGAGATGATACTAGCAAAAAGTGCAGGCTGGTAAAGAACTGTTCTTGGTTCAGGCAGCTTGACAGTCTTTTGGAGTAGGTATATTCAGCTGGGCCAGTAACTGAAGCCATACTGTCTTCAGGGAAAAGATTCTCATTGGAAAGGTCCTAATAGTACACTAAATAAGGATCTGACCTGTGGGGACAAGGCTTCAACCCAATTAAGTCAGAAATGTACTTAGAGCTAATGATATCAAGGCTGTTTTGCACTGTAACAAGAAGCATCCAAATCAGTAGAGAAATATTCCTGACAGGACTTGGCTGGTCTCCCAGGATAGAGGTATAATGCATGACCCTGACAGGATTTTCCTTTTTAAGGGCACAAGTATTGGGGCTGGAGAGATCAACAGTTAAGAGCACTTGCTTACTCTTCTAAAGGACTAGAGTTCAATTCCCAGGACTTATGTTGGGCAGCTCACAACTTCTAATGCCTCCAGTTCCAAGGAATCCTTTTTCTGGCCTCTAAGGGCACCTACAGACAGACACACACACAAAGAGTATTTGCTGAACATTTTGGTGTTGTCTCTGCCATTTTCTAGTAATTGAATGTGCTCTATCCTCAGGAATTAGTCTGAACTGAGTTTGACTTAGTCTACCAACACGTGTGACATTTCCTGCTAGTAGGCTTGTCAATTTTAAATTGTAAATATATAAAAACCCTGTGATGTGTTCTGGCTAATACTGAAAAGGGACATGAAAAATCCCACCCCAACCCCTGGTTTTTAAAGAAAGAATTTTATGTAGCTCAAACTCACACTCGGCCTATTTTTCCCCCCAATTTTTTGAGATAGGGTTTCTCTGTTAATAGTCCTAACTGTCCTGGAACTCACTCTGTAGACCAGGCTGGCCTTGAACTTACAGAGATCCACTGCCTCTGCCTCCTGAGTGCTGGGGTTAAAGGAGTGCACCATCACTGCCCAGCCACACTGGGTTTCTGTGCTGCTGGAGACAAACCGAGGTCTTTGTACATGCTAGGCAAGCACTCGACAAGCTACATCTCTAGCCCAGTCTGCTAGAACACTGTATACTTTGTGGTGGCTTGTTGCTTAAAAAGAGCTTCTAGGTCCTCAAGGGGCTGTACAGATTTTCACATAAACAGGTTTCATTTGTTTTATTTGAGACAGAGTATCACTCTGCAACCCCTGGCTCACCTGGAACTTCTTATAAATAGAACCAGCCTAGAACTCACAGAAATCCACCTGCCTCTGCTTTCCAAGTGTTGATATTAAGGTATGTGCCACCACACCCAGGTCATAAATGGGTTACTTTAAGAGATCACTATAATCCTGGCTAGCCTGTAATTCACAAAGATCTGCCTATTTCCTAAGTGCTGGGATTAAAGGATTGAAAACGTGTACCACATCTGACATATAGTTTTAAACAATAAAGAAGACCCGTAAGATGGCTCAACTTGGGCAAAGGCCCTCGCTGTGCAAGCCTGGAAATTTGAGTTCAGCCTCTGAAACCTACATAAAGATAGAAGAAAGAAGTAACTCCAGAAAGTTGTCCTTGACCTCTACACAAGATCCATAGCACACATAAAATAACATTTTAAAAATATTAAAGCAGTTTTTTCTTTGTGATGAGGATCAAATCCAGGCTCCTATATTCCAGATAAGCTATTTACATTAAGCCACACCTTAGCCCACACTATGTAGTCTTAGTGTTACCCTTCACAACTCAGGATGATCACTCCTGAATAAGACCTGGTACTACTGCCGAGCTTCTTTCTGCATTTTCAACATTGTCAGTTATCGGGGCTGATACAGAAAAATGAGGTAAAAACTAAATGGGGCATGTTCACATGTTGAGTGGAATATATAGTGTTTATCCTGACAAGCAGTTGGGACCACATCATCCTAGAAGCACTTGCTCTTATTAGAGAATATAAACAAAGCACCTGTCCACCACACCATCCTCCTTCCTACTAACAGTTCTCGGGCTGATATGGAGTTCCTGGAGCCCAGTAGGGACTCCCAGCTTTTCAGCACAACCTTGTACTTTCTTGGGACTGATGCTTACCTATCTGACCACGAGGTTCCCTAGCCATCCCTGGACTGCTGGTCAGCTGTGATGGGAACATACATCATGGTAAACGTGACAATCCAAGAATAGGGAACAGGCTACTTACTACCTTGGCACACAGAAAAGTGACTAAAACAAGGGCATGCAGGGAAACAGCATGAGCCTGGAACATTCTGCTGTTACAGAAAGTGAAGAAAAATTCAAACACAAAGTAAACTGAGCAGCAAACAATCACAGGTCATGATTACACACATATCTAATCACATGTACAAGACTAGCAGACAAGTATCCTGACCCACAAGGTGCCCACACTGTTCACAAACAAACATGGAGAAAGATGGTACTTAATAGAGAAGTTCTGATACCAACAGGACAAAGGGAATAAAATCTCAGAATAAGTCTACTGCTGACTGCTACTGGCAGCATCCAGCAACAGGCAGCTGGAATAAGTGTTTGGAAAACAGGACTCTTGAATGGTCTGTAGACATTCACCATTCTCAAAAGGCTGAGGAGGCCAAAACACAGCTACCTGACCATATACACTGTCAAGGCCAGTTTCACTGGGGGTTTACTAATATAGGAAGGTGAAACAGACATTCTATAGACAATTAATCTAGCTTCACCAATATTCCCTTCTGAGTCAAGACAGAAGAAGCTCCTAGGCTGAAGAAACCCAAGGCCAGGAAAGATGGATGCTAACACAGTGAATTAGACATGGCATTTACCTGCAAACAATATAGCGGATGACATTGGCATGGCATATGAAGATCTCATAGCTGTCCTCCTCCTGCTTGGCATCAGCTCGGTGGATGTAGTTCCTGAAGGCAGCCTCAATCCGGGCTCCATCTTCATAATACTGCTAGGAGTAGACCAAGAAGTTGTCAGTGTAGAAGTAGACAAGACTAAGGACAGGCCTTGCCCTAATCCAGTGGCACAAGGAATGGCATTTTTACCACAGCCTCTGGCTTCCAGTGAGAGACAGGTGGATCCGGTTCAATAGGGGCACCTTCCCGTAGCAGGTCTGTGCTGACTCTGGAGACACCTGGAAAAGAGCTGATCCCTGTTGAGCAATGTATCCCCAAGAGTGAATCTATACCCTCCACATGGTAGACAACCAACACTCACCTGGCAGGTGTTTACTGATGATGTCTGTGGTCTCTACAGCACGGGTCATGGAGGAATGAACAATTTTATTAAACTTTAATCCCAGGCTTGCAAGTCGGAGCCCTGTAAGTTCAGCCTGTTCCCGACCTTGAAAGAAAAATAACTGAAAGTCATATACCAGTGACAAGCACCACTGAAGACGTTGTCCTATAATAGACTTAACCAGGGTCAGGTCCTCAGGGAGCAAAGAAACAATCAGTTGTCCTCAACCCCAAGGAAAAATGCACCTGATTAGCAGCAATGAGTTAACTTATAAGCAGTGGAATGTGAACCCTTTGCTATTTCTCCTATTTTTACTCAACTATGTTCAAAATCAAGTTCCAATTGGGAACATAATATATCTTACTGGTAGAATAACTGCCTAGCATGCAAGACCCTGGCTTCAATTTCCAGTACTGACTGGGGGAGAACAAGATCAAATCTCAGCATCAAAGTGGCCTACTGTCTTGTGACAACTAGACATAACATGACAACACACATAAATAAAATAAAACAAAATAAAAACTAATCTGAGCCTGGTGGTGCATTCAGGGGGCTGAAGCAGAAGGACTGCCATGAGTTCAAGACCTTCCTCATGAAACAAAACACACAAACTACAAACTAATTCTTAGGGGTCACAAGGAAACACTAGTATTAAATATAGATGCTTTTCTTCAAATGTACTTTAGTATATGACTGAAAACACTTCAAGAACTCTTCTGAAAATCATTTTCTACTGGATATGTGTAGTCGGAGATGCTAGTTCATTTCCCAGCTGCCCAGACCCAAATAATCACACAGAAGCTATATTATATTAATTACAACACTGTTTGGCCAGTGACCCTAGAGTATTCCTAGCTAGCTCTTACATCTTAAATTAACCCATTTCTATCAATCTATTTATGGCCACAAGACTGGCCTACGGTAAGGTTCCTAAGGTTCTGGCGTGTCCTCCTCCTTTGGCAGCTACATGGTGTCTTTGACTTCGCCTACTCTCTTTCTCTCTATCTGCTTGGATTTCCCACCTGGCTTTACTCTGCTAATCCATTGGCCAGAAAAGCTTTATTCATCAACCAATAAAAGCAATACATATACAGAAGGACATCCCACATCAGATCTAGGAACCTCCACCACCCGTGATGACCTGATTATCTGCTTAAGCCCAGGTATCAAAAGCAACAAAGCCAAGTTGGTGGCACAATCTGCTAGAGTACACGGCTGGAGACATATTACCATCCAACTTTGAATATGTGTACAAATAGGAAATATGCCATCCCAACAAAATGTTTAAAGCCAAGTGGTGGTGGCAAATGTCTTTAATCCCAGCACTCAGGAGGCACAGGCAGGCGGATCTCTGTGAGTTCGAGGGCAGAATGAGTGCCAGGACAGGCTCCAAAGCTACACAGAAAAACTTTGCCTCAAGGGAAAAAAAGTTTAAAATGTAAATGCACACTACCATGTGCAAAGCAGGGGGATCAGGAATTCAGACCAGCCTAGATTACATAGTTGAGACTCTTGTCTCCATCACCACCAGGCTGTAATGGGGAAAGAAGGGGAGAAGGCCTATATTCCAATTTCAGCTGCTCTAACTTCAAGACCATTCAAGGAGTCATACCTAATGGGGTCAGAGTGCGGTCCTTTTCCAGGGAGCCATCCACATGGTACTGGGAATGACGGATGAGGAATATGTGCCTTGTAGCCTTTGCCTTATAGTGGTCCAGCCTGGATGCCAGCTCTTCTTCTCCAGATTCCACATTCCTCTTCTTCAGGTTAATGAGAGACAGTGGCTCTCGCCTAATTGTAAAAACATATCTTAATGATCTCTTGTCCAAGACACCTTTCAGTACTTGGGAAAAGGACAGAGGGAAACCCAAACCCAGGGAGATCAGCCTTACAGAGCACACCTGTACTCTTTACCCAAAGACCAGACAAAAGGAAAATGCAACAGTGGGCACAAGAAATATGTGAAGCCTAAGGCTCATGCTCTTGGCAAAGACGGGCTAGGGAGATGGCTCAGAGGTTAAAGTGCTTGTTAAAGTACAAGCAGGAAGACTGGAGTTCAGAAGCCACATAAATATTGGGTAGGCACAGTGGCCCACCTATAATTCCAGCCTCAGAAAGTAGAGACAGGATTCCCAGAAGCTGAGTAGTGAGACTATTTGTATTAGCAAGTTCTGGGTGTGACTGAGAGACCATGCCTTAAAGGATAATCTGGAAGCACGATCAAGAAGAATCTCGATATCTACTCAGAGGTTCACAGAGGCCTACACACATGCATATGAGAAGAAAAAAAGGAGAAACTCAGTAATGCTGCAAATATGCAGCCAGGTGACAGAGGTTGTGAGCATATGGATAGTTGCACTGGAGCAGAGCCTCGAACTGTATTATTTATATGGATCTACTAGTTATGGGGCTGTTTCATTCATCATTTATTTATTTTGCTGGTTATGAGATGGTCTCTTAGCATAGCCCAGGCTGAGGTCACAGCAATCCTACTTCAGCCTTACAAGTACCAAAATTACAGGTATACACTAACATTCCTAATTTAAATGACAAATAATAAACTGGAGCCTTTGGCTGCATTTTCTCATAGTATAAATCTATAGTCCTGACAAGAAGCTGAGGTAGAAGGATCAGAAAAAGCTAGTTTGAGTTATATAATAATGTAAATCCTACACTCATAGATTTAATCAACCAGGTATCAAAAATATTCAAAAACATTTGCACCAGTACCAAATAGGCCTTTTTTTTCCCTCAAGGTATATAATTTAACAACTACCTACATGGCAAATTTATTGTATTCAGTATGATAAGTAATCTAGGGATGATTTAAAGTATACAGGAGAATGACCTAGACATCTAGGTTATCTGCAAACACTACACTCTTAAACATACATAGATGTTGGTATGTTTAGAGGTGTTGAAAGCAATCCCCCAAAATACAGAGGGACTACTATAATTAAATTAAAATTAAATAAAAATAGAGCTCTTTTCTAAGTCACACTAAGCACATTTTAAATGTTTCAGTCACTGGGGTAGTGGTCATCACAATGGTTGAGGACTGCAATTAGTGGACTTGGTATACAGGAACTGAAGAAACTGAAGCTACTCAGTTAAATGTAGGAGGCAGGAGCCATGCATGGTGGTGAACACCTTTTATCCCAGCACTCAGGAGACAAAGGCAGGGAGATTTCCGAGTTCAAGGCCAGCTTGGTCTACAGAGTGAGTTCCAGAACAACCAGGGCTACTTGGGAAAACCCTGTCTCAAAAAACAAAAACAAATAACGTTTGTACAATAAAAGAACTTCTGAAAGCATCACAATCCCTGACTTCAAACTCTACTACAGAGCCACAATACTAAAAACAGCCTGGTATTGGCATAAGAACAGACAGGAGGACCAATGGAACCAAATAGAAGACCTAGATATTAATCCACACATCTTCGAACACCTGATCTTTGATAAAGAAGCAAAAAATATCAAATGGAAAAAAGAAAGCATATTTAACAAATGGTGCTGGCATGACTGGATATCAACATGTAGAAAAATGAAAATAGACCCATATCTATCACCATGCACAAAACTCAAGTCCAAATGGATCAAAGACCTCAACATAAAGCCAGCCACACTGAACCTTATAGAAGAGAAAGTGGGAAGTACCCTTGAATGCATTGGCACAAGGAACCACTTCCTAAATAGAACCCCAGAAGCACAGACACTGAGAGAAACAAATAAATTAATAAATGGGACCTCCTGAAACTGAAAAGCTTCTTTAAAGCAAAGGACATGGTCAACAAGACAAAATGACAGCCTACAGAATGGGAAAAAATCTTCACCAACCCCACATCAGACAGAGGTCTAATCTCCAAAATATATAAAGAACTCAAGAAATTGGACACCAAAAGAACACATAATCCAATAAAAAAAAAAATGGAGTACAGACCTAAAGAGAGAACTCTGAACAGAGGAATCTAAAATGGCTGAAAGACACTTACAGAAATGCTCAGCATCCTTAGTCATCAGAGAAATGCAAATCAAAACAACTCTGAGATTCCATCTTACACCTGTAAGAATGGCCAAGATCAAAAACACTGATGACAACTTATGCTGGAGAGGTGGTGGGTGGTGGGGAAAAGGGAACAGTCCTGCATTGTTGGTGGAAATGTAAGCTGGTACAATCCCTTTGGATGTCAGTGTGGCGATTTCTCAGAAAATTAGAAAACAACCTTCCTCAAGACCCAGTAATACCACTTTTGGGTATATATATCCAAAGGATGCTCAATCGTGCCCCAAGGACATGTGCTCAACTATGTTCACAGCAGCTTTGTTTGTCATAGCCAGAACCTGGAAATAACCTAAATGCCCCTTGATAGAAGAATGGATTAAAAAAATATGTGGTACATTTACACAATGGAGTACCACACAGCAGAAAAAAATCACGACAGCTTGAATTTTGCAGGAAAATGGATAGAGTTAGAAAACATTACTTTGAGTGAGGTAACCCAGACACAGAAAGACAATTATCACATGTACTCACTCAGGTGGTTTTTTTTAAACATAAAGCAAAGAAAGCCAGCCTACAAACCACAATCCCAGAGAACTTAGACAACAATGCAAACACTAAGAGATACTTACATAGATCTAATCTACATGGGAAGCAGAAAGTAGAAAAAGACAAGATCTCCTGAGTAAACTGGGAGCATGGAGACCTTGAAGGAGGGTTAAAGGGGGAAATGGAGAGGCAGGGAGGGGAGCAGAGAAAAATGTAGAGCTCAATAAATATCAAAAAAAAAAAAAAAAAAAAACCAGTAGGAGGCAGAAACAGCACAAGTCAAACCTGCCAAAATTACAACAATGATGGAAGAGGAAGGACTGAAGAGTGTGGGGGTGGCTCAAGCATTATCTGTACAGACTAAACTGGGGTGTTAGTCCCATATATTGCCAAGTCAAAGTCTTGTTGTAGATGCAGGAATGTGTCAGGCTGGACGGACCATACAGTTTGGAGATATCTGTCAGAGAGGAAAACCCACAAGAAAAGAACCAAGTGGATATGCTCACTTCCTAGTCCCTTCCTGCAGCTGTTTTTCCATCTGTGATACATCCTTCCCCCACCTAACAAAGATTCATTCACTGTACCAGTCCATGCACACGTGCTGCTATGGCAAGCAAATAAATATGAAGCAAACTTTTTGTTTGTTATTTTTCGAGACAGGTTTTCTCTATGCAACCCTTGCTATATGAAACAAACTTAAATCAGGCAACTCAATTCTGGGAGGGGTTTTTTTGTGTTTTTTTTTGTTTTTTGTTTTTGTTTTTGGTTTGTTTGGTTGTTTTGTTTTGTTTTTTAGACAGGTTCTCTCTATATAGTTCATGCTGTCCTAGAATTCAGAGATCTGCTTGCCTCTGACTCCCAGTGCTGGGATTAAAGGCATGTGCCACTATATATCAGGCATCTATGAGTAACCTAACTTTTAGTTCTACTTAACTCTAAGCACAGATTCTCTGTAAACAGCATGCTTGAAAACCTAATTTTCCGCAGGCTTCAGGAGAATCTGTGAGGACAAGCTGGGCTATATATCAAAACACTGACTGACTGACTACACACACACACACACACACACACACACACACACACACACACACACAAAATCCAATCCTTTAGAAGATAAGTCCTTGGACACAGACCTTCGGGTGTACTGTCTCTGAACAAGGATTTCCCGACGAACTTATCCGGCCGGGTATAGGTACCCTCACAGGGACGGATAGTCCAGGCACTGAGACCCTTTGGAGGACGCGTGTCCTGGTACTGGGACTCTGAAAGAACCAGCCGTCTCAGTTCATACTAACTCTAGACCCACTCGTACACACCCCTTCAAGTGCACCGACATCTGACCTACTGTGAAGGGTGAGGAACCAGGCCCGAGCTCCACCCTCCCGTCCCTGCACCTGTCCCAGTTGGAATCCCAGACGCCGGGCCCCGGACGCGAGGCTCCTGTCCAGGTCGGAGGCTCGGCCACGCGCGCGTCTGCATCCCCGCCGCCACGTGGCTTGCCCACCGCTACCGCGGAGAAGAGGACAGCGGCCGAGCCACCCGCCAGACCGCAGGCCGCTAGCTGAAGCGCCTGCCGGAAAGCCATGCCTCAAACCGCGCGGCCCGACGGCAGTACGCCAGGGACACACTTCCGCATGTGTCTGCTTCCGGCTGGAGGAAGTTCCGCCCTCCTCCCCTTATAGAGCAGGAAAGGCGGACTCGGGCGCCACCTACCGGTAGCCTCTATGTGGCACGCGTAGGTGCCCTTCCTTTGGTGGGTAAATCCCCAGGGAATCAAAATCTGGTATTGGGTTTAGGTGAACTGAAAAACCTCAGGTTTTGCTCTTGCTGTAGATCTAGAGTTTTTGTTTTCTTTTGTAATCCTTAAGTGTATACATACTGTTCTTCAACTATCAACTTTCACCTCTAGAATTCGTTCCATTTACCTGCAATTATAAACCTTCTGCATTAAAAACTATCAACTCTCCATTCCCTACAGGTAGGCCCTGGCACCTTCCATCCTGCCTCCAAGTTTTACTGCCCTAATCCTAGTCCTAGACCTGACCAGTGCTTTCTGAGTAGGAAAGTAGTCCAACTGCTCTTTCAGTGCAGGCAGCTCTTAGCTGTATTGAGCCTGAGGCCAAGGGACTAGACTAGCAGGCCCAGACACTTACATACAGCTCCAGGCTTGGAGTTTACTACCTTGTGCTTTAACCAGCAGCAGGCCTAGCACTTTGCAGCTATTATAATTTTCAGCTTTGACCAGCAGTGAGCAGCAACAAGCATTTGGTAATATTACAGCTCCTGAACAAACCTCAAACCTCGGACATTCTCAGGATCCTTGGCCTTTGATAATGGCTAATACCACATTGCATTTCCACTGGCTGGAAAATGAGTATCAGTCCACTTTTTTATAGAGAGAAAAGGGGTGTGACAATTGTCCTAGTAGTCCTTCATGAATGTTCACAACAATCAGAGGCTTTCTGTACAGCCACCAAGGAAGAGTTCTCCCTCTGGCCTGGATGAAATCATTGCAAGGTCATCAGAGTTCACCACAACGCATATCTTGCTCACAGTACTACTTTCCAGTATCAGTGGGTGCTGTCTAGAATGGTCATGATGGGAGCAAGTCTTCAGCTAAGGTTGTGGTGGTCCACTGCAGCTGCAGGGGTGTCTGCACAGTAGGTCCCAGAGTCAAAACAGCTGGCTGCCATGAAGGCAGTGTGACTAGTTGCCCATAAGAGGCTGCTTTCCTGGCATGACCTCTGCCACGCACACCAGAGCAGGACCTGTAAAATGCTTTAATCTTTCATAGAAAGTATCAATAGAGTGTGTACAATAAAGGTTTAACAAAATTTCAATATGGAACTAACGTTTATAGTATAATTCTTATTTAACAGTGCTTACCTACTGCCTCAGTGTCCCATAGGGAGGTAGGTCCCTCTGATCTATGTTCCAGGACTCCCAACAGACTGTTCTTTTGTGGTTGGGTGTCCTTTTCTGTTTTTTGTTTGTTGTTGTTGTTTCCTTCTGAGATAGGCCTCACCATTCTATGTACCCTTGGCTGGCTTGGAGCTTGCTATGTAACCCAAACTGGCTTCAAACTGACAGAAATCCACCTGCCTTTTACCCCGAGTGTTAAAAGGGTATTAAAGGGTTAAAGGCATGTGCCACCAAGCCTAGCTTATATGGCTATTTTGAGCATTAAATTTATTTTGTATACAGGGTTCTGTTTTCATGTATGCCTGCAGGCCAGAAGAGGGCACCAGACCTCATTACAGATGGTTATGAGCCACCATGTGGTTGCTGGGAATTGAACTCAGGACCTCTAGAAGAACAGCCAGTGTTCTTAACCACTGAGCTATCTTTCCAGTCTGATCATTAAATTTTGAAGCAATAAATCTGTTTTTTTCAAGAAACTGCTTCTGTTACTGCACTCCTTCAATTACACATCACTGTAAAAAAAACGGGGAGGCAATGGCATAATAAAGAGGGAGGTACATGCTGAATTGTAGTACCATGTAACAGTACAGTTTCAAAGACCATTTTATGGATTTAAATATATTGTACAAATATAAATATTGGTGGACAGGGTAACAGCTCAATTGGTAGATGTTTATCTTATACAAAGCCCCAAGATTCACCCTCAGTTTTGCATAAACCAGGTGTAATGGAGCACACCTGTAATCTCAACGATTTAGAGGTGAAGTAGACTTATAAATTCAAGGTCATCCTTAGAGTTCAAGCCCAGCCTGGAATATATAAGACTGTCTCAAAAGAAAGGTGGGAGGTGCTCTTCCAGAGGACTCAAGTTTAATTCCCAGCACTCACAATGCAGCTCAAAACTCTCTTGTGACTCCAGTTCCAGGTAATCTTAACACTCTCTTCTGGCCTCTAAGAGTTCTTGGGTTTCCCAGGCTGGGCCTGAACTCTATGAGCTCCAGCTATCCTCCTACCTCAGTGTCCCAAGTAGTTGGACCACACACATCAGCACTGCACCTGTTGATCTCTAGAACTGTGTATGGGACCCAGATCCCTAATTCTCCATCACAGCCAAGCAGGGTGGAATGGACTAGGAAGTATCAAGTTAAGGTTGTGTTGTGAATTGTATTACTGGTATCGGTCATGGGAGCATCAGTTACTTTTGTCAATGTCCAGACCTGAGGGCCAGTGTAGGAACAATGTCTATGCACCCATGCTCAAATCAGCATCGGAGTCACCAACTCTTTTCTTCTCTTTTCTTTTTTTGTTTTTTGCTTTTCAAGACAGGGTTTGTCTTTGTTGCAGCTCTGGCTGTCTTGGAACTCACTGGTCTCAAAATCACATAGATCCACTTGCCTCTGCCTCCCAAGTGCTGGGATTAGAAACAATAGAGACTCTTTGACGAGGAATAAACAGAATGTGGTGTACATGCACTTTGGAATGTTTAGCCTCAAAAAGGAAGGGAATTCTGACATGTTGAATTATGGCATGGATAAATCCTGAATGTAACAAAATGCCATAGACTATATAATACATACAACAGAAATTCACATCTCCTTTGGAGGCTGAAAAGTCCAAGATGAAGCACTGCTTCTGAAATGGTGTTCATATGTGCCTGCAAGAAGAAGGCTGTCCTCACACAGCCAGAGATCAAGAGGAAAATTCCGGAAAGCTTCTTTTACAGGAGTATTAATCTGTTCTTTGTTGGATTTAATCACTTCCATAAAGAACTTCTCAATGCTACAAATGAAGATTGGGTTTCAACACAAATTTTGCAGAGGACATTCAAACCATGGCAAAACACAATTAATTACTTCCCTCACTACCTGTCACCAAATACCCAACAAGTAACTTAACAGAAGGATTCATTTCAGCTTACAGGTATGGCAGCAAGAGCATGAGACAGCTGGGAACACTAAGCAGAAGGAGATGAATGCTGGTGCTCAGTTCATTTTCTCCCTTTCATTCAGTCCGGGACCCGAGTCCATGGAAATGGCAGTGCTCACATTTGGGATGGAGCTTCCCTCCTCAGATAAACCTTTTTATCTATCTACCTATCTACCTACCTATCTACCTATCTATCTATCTATCTATCTATCTATCTATCTATCTATCTATCTATCTATCTATTTTTATGTGTATGGTTGTTTTGCCTGCATGTATATCCAGAAAAACGCATCAGATTCCCTAGAACTGGAGTTGCAGATGGTCATGAGCTGTCATGTGGATGCTGAGAATCAAACCTAGGTCCTCTGCAAGAGCAGCCAGTGCTCTTAATCACTGGCTCTCCAGACCCAGTGGTTAAAAACCTTTTTGGGAAACATCCTCATAGACACACCTAGAGGTATATTTCCATGGTGATTCTAGATCCCATCAACCTGATGATCAAGATTAACCAGTATGTAGTTATTATGTTAGGTGAACAAGCCAGTCCTAAGAAAAGTGCCAACAGATCCTATAAGGTATGCAGACTCATGATCAAGACTTTATAGGGATGGTGGTTATCGAGCTAGAAAGAATAGGAAGAATGAGGAGCTGGGGTTTCATAGGAACAGTTCTACTTTAAGATGAAAAATATTTAGAAATGGATGCTGGTGATAGTTGCATAGCACCATAATTGTACTGAATGCTACAGAACTGTACACTTAAATGTTAAGTGTTGTATGTACTCTGACATAACATAAAAGAATTTAAAGAGATCTGGGTATGAATTTCTCTCCAAGCATCAGTAACTATTCAGAGAAATCACAACCATCATGGAAACAGCTGCATTACTGTTTATTGAACTTTACCTTGCTTACAAATAAGATTATATACTGTCTGAGTCTTGTGCCATCTCTCTAAACACTAGATTCTGACACTAACACATACATTTCCTTCCTCTGTAATTTTAAGGCATCTTTGAATGACAAAATTTAGTCAGATGATGTCCTGAATGATGGATTCTGATCTCTCCTGCTGTGGGTGGATTTCCCCAGACCTCATCCACGGTGTATCTGACATCACTTCCCCAGAGAGGCCAGGTAGGCATACCAGAACAGAGCTGCTATGTTGGCAAAGAGCACCCGGAACTGCCAAAAGAAGAGTCATCAGCCCATGGTGAGTGGGAATCTTGACCACATCCCTCACACATCAGTCACCCAAGATGAAATTCATTCCTCCAACTGTTTGTTGTTTGATCTATCTTACCTCCCCTCTATTGAATGTCCTGAGCCTTTAGTTTGGGTTTGGTAGGATCCAGCAGAGGTAGGAGTACAAATAAATCATCCTCTCCTAATAATGTTCTTGCTGTGACTTGGCCTCAGCCCAATATACACCACTGTCCCAATACCTAATCATCTGGACTTACCCCACCTCAGAGCACACCTTCAGTCAGGCGCTGTCTCTTCCAGGAAGACAGTTCTGTGACAGTACCAATCTGTTCCTGTCTTCCTAATTATGAGTCTTTGGCACTAGGGCACAAAGTAATGCTTAACAATACTTGCTGCATAACTTCCCTTCCCCTTAAACATTCCTCTGCAACTATCTAAAATTAGAATCTTAACCCTAACCTCATAGCCCTGCTTGGAAGCAGTTTTCTGGCCTCTTCATTCCTCAACCCTCCAATCCCTCTCTACCTTTCCAGGATGCCTTAGGGTCTGTGGCCCTCATGTATACACATGTATACACTGGGAAGGTCTGTCTTCACTATCTCTTTGTGACTCTGAGTGTAGGTTCTAGTACTATGAGTCCCAGGCCCATACTAAGGAGGTTTGGTCTCTACCCCAAAACTTTATTTCCTTCCAAACCTGTAATCACCCTTTTCTGCTCAGACCTAGAGAGGCCAAGCAGTCTTGCCCATTCATGTTAGCTCTCTGCAATCACAGAGAAAGGGTTTCCACATAAGCACTACTCTGCACTCATCCAGGGGAACCACATTTTTCCACCTCTTTAAGTGGCTCCAGAAGACTCTCTTTGTGGACCTGAATGTCCACCCATTCCAGAGGGATGTACATAACATAGTCTTGTAAATATGACACTTTCTCTGACCTCAAGACTCCCGGCTTCCTGGCCACTTCTTTCCATCTTCAAATGTCTCAGGAACATTTTCCAGACTTGTGATTTGTTCTCCCTCTCTTCCTGAGCTGACGTGGAATTCCTGGTCCTCCTGCCTCTGCTTTCAGAGTGAAGGATTACAGGACCTATTATGTCTAGCTTGAGTTGTGTGCTTCCTACTCATTCTCCAAAGCAATCTAGCTTTAGCTCCTCATCCATCCCAATATGATAAACCAGATACTTGTTGCGCTTTTTGTTTTGCTCTGGTTTGATTTTAATTTCCCACTATTTCTGCTAGGGTTGCCCAGCCCTTTGTTATATTCTAAATGTTTGCTGGTTTTCTCCTACTTTGTGGTCTGTGTGATGTATGTATACATATGCAAATGTGGGTGGTAGGTATACGTGCATGTTAAGTAATACATATATAAATATGAAGTGAGCAAGGGTGGGTGCTCTATTTATGTGTGTGATATAAAATGAGGCCTATATATGGAATGACATGTATGTAGTATGTATGGACTTGTGTGTATAGTGTGCTCTCTCATTCATTAATTCTCTCTCCCCTTCCCTGTGTATGTGTGCATAATGTAGTGGTCTGTGTAGAGTGTGATCTACATGGCATGTATATTTGTAGTACATATAGTGTATGTGTATGCAGACTGGACAACCTCCCCCTTCTTCTACCCAATGGGAGTCCTTTGTTGACCCTACTCTGTTCCTCCTTCTTCAGTGGCCCCTAGCTTGTGAGCTCCTTGTAGGAAATATGCTTAACAGAGAACAGAAGAGGGTTAAGTTCCTGGCATAAACAAAGGCTGGTTTTCCAAGAGAAGTCTGTTTGGAAGGATGGCCATGGTTGGCAACTTGGAAGTCATAAGGTTCCCCATTTTTTCCTTCTTCAGTGTACAGAGACCTAGCTCCTGGGCTTGAAACTTGGCAGAGGTACCTAGTACCAATTCTTCCATAAGGGTAGAACCAGACCCAGAGCAAGAGGAAGAATGCCCTGGGGGAAAGAAAAGTCTGCATCTCTGAGGTCCCTTCTCCCCTAGAATTCAGCAGAATCCTGTCACTCATTGTACAGAATTACTGGGACTATGACTCCTTCCAATTGCAGAGAAGTCTTAGGAAAACATGGGGATAAGTCTGGCACAGGACAGGTGGTCTATAGCAACCTGAAGCAGTGCACCAGTGATAGCATCTGAGGAACACTGAACCAGCTGGGTAGTGGTGGTTCATGCCTTTAAACCCATCACTTGAGAGAGGCAGGGAGACCTCTGTAAGTTCAAAGCCAGACTGTTCTACAGAGCAAGTTTCAGGACAGAGAAGGCTACACAGAGAAACCCTGTGAGAAACAAAACAAACAAGCAACAAAATAACAAAACAAAACAACTCTGGAAACCCCTGAGTACTCTTTTCCTGTGCTCTCCACTGCTCAGCGGTCAGGCTCACCCATCCTTCAGCAGGCAGTTCCCACTGCAGCACCTGTGTGCCTACAAGCAATGGAACTCTCCCAGTTATCCCCAGGGGCCTTCTCTTTGACTAGCCAGCCCCTTGAAGACCCTGTTCATGGAGGGTCTTCCTACTTACCTGCTCTACTTCACAGTTGCTTGCTCCCTCTGAGTCCAATCAACCCAAATTGTTTCAGTTACTAGAAAACACTTGAATTTGCTCAATGGAGATGAAACAGCTGCATAGGAGTCCCTGTGTAGTTTTGCAGTGATGAATCCAGAGTTCATGGACACTGAGCAGGAGTGGACCAGAACTCCAGAAACAGAGCAATACATGGCTTGAGAGTACTACCACTTGTTAGAAAAAAATGACAAAGACCTTCAGTGAAGACAAGACAAGCCTCACCTGCTGGGGCACATAGTTGATGTTAATGAACTGCAAGGGTGTCCACATCCTCCAGTTCATTTGTAGTGCAGGCCAGAAACCACTCCTCATCTTGGCGGCATCCTTCCCCTGCCAGGAAGATAAGGGAAACTATAAGCAATTCCTCCAGACATAGCAAGTGTAATGTGGCACCTTGACCTGGACAGTGATTTATAAAACCTGTTTGTATTATAAAACACACTTGCATTCACTTCCCTACAGATAAGAGGAGTCAACTATCCAGGTGGAAAATCCTCAGTTATAACACCTCAGGGGCAAACTGTCTCTTGCACTGCATGGTGTCTGTCCCAATTAGCTCCTTACAGCAATCTGATGACGACTGGAGCTGTGGCTAGACTGAGGCTCAGTTATCACGTCTTTCCACATTAACTGCCAAAAGGGATTAATTTCCAGTCTAAACTTGTCAATTTTTAAAAGATGACCCCCACGAAATGTTATCTGAAAGAATAAATGTATTAAGAGTAACCACATTGGCTGTGTGGTGGCAGCGCAGGCCTTTAATCCCAGCACTCAGGAGGCAGATGCAGGCAGATCCGATTTCTGAGTTTGAAGTCATCCTGGTCTACAGAGCAAGTTCTAGGACAGCCAGGAACTACGCAGAGAAACCCTGTCTTCAATGGTCTACAAGAGCTAGTTCCAGGACAGGCTCCAAAGCCACAGAGAAACCCTGTCTCGAAAAACAAAAAAAAAAAACAAAAAAAAAACAAAAAAAAACAAAAAAAAACAAAAAGACAAACAAACAAAAAAACCAAAAAAAAAAACAAAACAACGGGGCTGGAGAGATGGCTTAAAGGTTAAGATCACTGGCTGCTCTTCCAAAGGTCCTGAGTTCAATTCCCAGCAACCACATGGTGGCTCACAACCATCAGTAATGAGATCTGGTGCCCTCTTCTGGCCTGTAGGCAGGATACTGTATACATAAATAAATCTTTTAAGAAAAAAAACTGTCTCGAAAAAAAATTATGAATTTAAGACAATCTGTAAGCCATAGTAAAAAAAAAAAAAAAACTAAACAAAATGAAAATAATACAAAAACCAAAACAACATGCAATAAAAGTGAAAATCTAGGAAAAGAACCAAGTCTAAATAATGGACTGAATGTATAAAAGTACGAAATTATTTTGAAATACTGGAGATTTCAGTAAGTGGGAGACAATATGCAACGTAAGTGCAAAAAAATGGAAACAGAAGTCTATTCCCTGTAAACAAAAACAAAACTCAAAAGATAGAAGGGAAAGTATAGATTATTTTTCTTGGTATCTTATCAAGACGTATCAAACATGAGCTAAAGTGATGAGAGCCAGGCCAGGTGATTTTCCCTGAAGCACTAAGTATAAGAACACAGTTCTTTCTCTAAAATCACAGAACCAGTAATGGCCTGGGGCCAGGGGCCAGGGCCTTGGGGGAGCTATGGCTCTGGATCCTGAGAAACTAATTCTTTCCATCTATAGGGGCTATAGTTGTTAGTCCCAAGGCTGTTTTGTGCTCTGTCTGTGACACTCTGTCTCATTTTCCCCCCGAAACCTGTATATAAGTTGTGGTACTCCTTAATAAACTTGCTTGCATGAGCTATCTGCTTATAAAGGACCTCCTGGTCCCAATTTTCCTATCTTCTTTATTTTCTCTTCCCTGATCCTCCCCCTTACGACCCTGTTACTTATGAACATCCTGCTGGTCCAGGTCAGAGGCTAAGAGCAGTGCTTCTCTATCAGAGAACCCCGGTTTGATTCCCAGCAACCACATGGAGGCTCACAACTGTGTGTAACTCTACTTGTAGGGGATCCAGTGTCCTCTTCTGGCTTTCATGGGCACCAAGCAAGCATATGATATACATGCAGGCAAAACACTCATACACATAAAATACTAACATCAAAAAGTTGAAGAAAAGCCGGGCCGTGGTGGCACACGCCTTTAATCCCAGCACTCGGGAGGCAGAGGCAGGCAAATCTCTGAGTTCGAGGTCAGCTTGGTCTACAAGAGCTAGTTCCAGGACAGGCTCTAGAAACTACAGGGAAACCCTGTCTCGAAAAACCAAAAAAAAAAAAAAAAAAAGTTGAAGAAAAAAACACAATCACTAGAAAGTATTAAGAATATTTATACTATCTTTCTATCAGAGAATCCAAAGGGGAAAGAGTACCAGAGTAGAATAAGAAGTTTTAAAATTTCTGTGTGGAAATACAAACACACACACTTTATATAAATAAAGTTTATAAGTTTACATTTTACCTTTACATAGACACTTTTACTTACATGAAAGTTTGAAACACCTAAAAAATGGGAAACTTACTTGTTATTTGTATTCATGAAAAAGGACTGTTATTCTTAATATATCCAAACACACAAGTTAATATAGGAAAAAAAAAAAGGCACGATGGTACACATCTGTAATTTCAGTACTTGGGAGTTAGTGGCAGGAGGATTGAGAATTTGAGGTCATCCTTGGCTACACAGCAAGTTCAAGACCATCCTAGGCTACACAAACCCTGTCTCAAAATGTACCCTTCCACAGGGCTAGAGAGATGGCTCAGAGGTTTAAGAGCACTGGCTAGTCTTCCAGAGATCCTAAGTTCAATTCCCAGCAGTCACATGTTGACTCACATCCATCTTAATGAGATCTGATGCCCTTTTCCGGCCTGCAGGCATACATACAGGCAGAACACTGTATATATAATAAATAAATAAATAAATATATACATATATAGAGAGAGAGACAGAAAGAACAAAAGACAGACGGAAAGAAAGGCAGAAAGACAGACAGACAGATAGAAAATTTCCATAAAAGCAGCAACGTTGGCCAGGCGGTGGTGGTGCACACACAGCACTCAGAAGGCAGAGACAGATGAATTTCTGAGTTCTGAGGCCGACCTGGTCTACAGAGCAAGTTCTAGGACATGCTCCAAAAACCCTGTCTTGAAAAACAAAAAAAAGAAAAGAAAAAAGAAAGAAAAGAAAAAGAAAAAAAAGCAAAGTTCACAGAATACACAGCATATGGTATATAAAGTGTTTGACCCTATAAATAATGGTAAACAAATTAAAATACTTTCCAGCTGATAGTTACAAACCATTTTTGAAGGGTTTTGCAACAATCAGGCAACCTTAAGATTTTTGTAGCACAGATCTATTTGATAAAGCCATGTGTTAGTTTACTTTTTATATTTTTACTTATTTGTATTTGAAGACAGGATCTCACCTTGCAGTCCAGGATGACCTTGAAATTGTGGCAATCTTCCTTTCTCAGCCTCCTGAGTATATCAATTACAGGCATAATAAGCCACCAAACTTGGTATAGAATCATATTAGTATAGAAAATATACAAGTAAAAACAAAAACATAAACAACTCTATAAAAGTTATCAAAATATTTGAAAACCAATTCTATGATAGAGTAGTATACATCCTTCTTTGACAACAGATGTGGTAACAAGACCTAAGGGCTGCTGTAGAACACATTTAACAACTGTCACGTGGATTATGAAGTTTATGACTTCTACTAGGAACAAACAGGCACTATTAACACTCCTGTAGTCTCTTTCCTAGGTTCACAAGGGAAAATAGAAAGCTGAAGAATAGCAAGATGGCTCAGCAGGTAATGGTACTTGCTGTTAAGCATGATGACCTGAGACCCACATAGTGGAAGGAAAAGAACCAACTCTTCTGATCTCTACACACATCCTTTAGTACATACATGCCCATACACATGCACTCAGAGAAATCAGGGAAACAGTATTTGCTGGACATGACAATGCTATTGTACACATCAACACAAAGTAGCTTTGGCAACATGTATAAGACACAAACACAATCAAGCCAGGAAATCACAGTATGGAGTTACTGGAAATTAATGGCTGCTGGGAAGGGAAAGTCAGTTGAGTTTTTTTGGTTTTTGGTTTCTTTTCAGAGATGCAGTCCCTGCGAGGTCTATATCCATGCACATACAGGCAGTACTAAGGTTTTTTAAAAGAACACATGAAGTCAGGCGGTGATGACACACACATTTAGTCCCAGAACTTGAGAGGCAGAGGCAGGCAGATCTCTGTGAGTTCAAGGCCAGCCTGGTCTACAAGAGCTAGTTCCAAGACAGCTAGGACTGTTACACAGATTTCTCGAAAAAACAAGACAAAACAAAATAAGAACACATGAAGTTGAGAAGGAAAAGTAGTGTGGGAACAGGGGTGGTTTTGATCAAAACACATTAGATTCATGTATGAAATTCTAAAATAACAAGGAAGAAGGGAAGGAGGAAAGGAGGGAAGGAAGGAAGGGATGAGGAAGGGAGGGAGAGAGGGAAGGAGGGAAGGAAGGAAGGAAGGAAGGAAGGAAGGAAGGAAGGAAGGAAGGAAAAGCAATACAAGTTCAGACCTTGAGGCCCACCCTAGGAAGGGGACTACCAATAAATCTGTTAACTGGAGATATAGCAAGTGCCAGAAGAAACACCCACCTCCAACAAGTTAATGATGAGGAAGAACAGCAACAGAAAAGCTGGTGCAAAGAGCAGGCGATCCAGAAGGAGCCTCTTGACAATGGCCAAGGGAACCTCAGGAGGGATCCAGTAGTCCATGAAGAGGTAGAAATAGTGACTCAGTGGACCTGTGACAAAGAATCTGGAATACCACAGGGGTTTGAGCAGGAATGCAGTTCTTTCTACATTTCTAGATTCAGCCTCACACCAAGATTCACATCAGATCCTAAGCTCTTTTTTCTTCCCCCAAAGTATTTACTGACCACACAAATTTGTATAGACCTCTTTCAATCAGTCTTTCAGGCTGTCTTTCTGCCTGAAAACACTGAAGTTACTTTGTCAGTTCCTGTACTTGGCCGGCTGGCTGGATGGCAGTCATGATGATGGTCCTGGCGAAGATGCCTGTTCAGCTCCTCTGTATTCCAGGCCATTATGTTATCTGTCCACATCTGGGCCCTAAGGCCTAACAGACATAACCCAGCTTGGCCAACTGTGAGCCAAGACCAGAAGTGAGTTTCACAAAGCACAATCAATACAGGGGGACAGGAACCAGGGTCTTTCAATTCCAACAACCAAAGTCTGTAAAGAAGGCTTTCAATTGGACTTTCCTGTACCACTGTGGGCTACAGTAGGGCAAACAACTGAAGTCTTTGGCAGACTAATACCTAGTGAGAGGGTTAAAATGCCTTAGCTGATCTTGTTACTTGACAAAGTATGGGAGACATGGCTTTATAAACATTATAGTAAATGACTCAAATTATTATTCTTGGAAGCTTTTATGAGATTAAGACTGAGTCTCAGTTAGTAGAGTACTTCCCAAGCACACCAAGAAACCTTGGGTTTGATTCCCAACACTACAACAAACAAAAACTAGATGTGGTGGTACACACCTATAATCCCAGCATTCAGGAGACAGAGGCAAATGTTTCAAGGGATATTATGAGACAGTCTCAGTATGTCTTTTTACACACACACACACACACACACACACACACACGAGTTTCTGATTATTTATTTTAAATTTATTTATTTATTTCTTAAGACAATGTCTCTCTGTAGCTTTGTCTCAGCTGAAACTCACTACATAGATAAGGTTGACCTCTCAAGTACGCCCAGCTAAATGATGACAATAAGTGATGTCTAAGTAGAGATATACATGAAGTTATGAGCTTAATCCTAACACCACACACACACACACACACACACAAAGTTTTTTTGTTTTTAATCATTCTAACTGAAAAGACGTTCGAATCATGTAGACATCTTTC